>NC_135810.1:127500403-127602903 GCF_964213995.1 Mustelus asterias | reverse complement strand
ATACAATGAAAAGCATTACTTCTTGCACGCTATACAGACAAAGCATACCATTCATAGATTAACGATAGAGGGTTGGCAGCAGGAGAAATACTTAATACAATTAATGTTACCAGAGAGGCAGTGCTGGGTAGACTAATGGGACTGAAGGTGGACAAGTCCCCGGGTCCGGATGGAATGCATCCCAGGGTATTGAAAGAAATGTCAGAGGTAATAGTGGATGCGTTAGTGATTATTTATCAAAACTCGTTGCATTCTGGGGTAGTGCCGGTTGATTGGAAAACGGCTAAAGTTACGCCGCTGTTTAAAAAAGGAAGGAGACAAAAGGCGGGTAACTATAGGCCGGTCAGCTTAACTTCTGTAGTAGGGAAAATGCTGGAATCCATTATTAAAGAGGAGATAGCAGGGCATCTGGATAGAAATGGTTCGATCAATCAGACGCAGCATGGATTCATGAGGGAAAGTCGTGCTTGACGAACATGTTGGATTTTTATGAAGATGTGACGAGGGCGGTTGATGAAGGAGAACCGGTGGATGCGGTGTTTTTGGATTTCCAAAAGGCGTTTGATAAGGTGCCCCATAAAAGGCTGCTGAAGAAGATTAGGGCACACGGAGTTGGGGGTAGTGTGTTAAAGTGGATTGGGGACTGGCTATCCGACAGGAAGCAAAGAGTCGGAATAAATGGGTGTTTTTCCGGTTGGAGGAAGGTAACTAGTGGCGTGCCGCAGGGATCGGTACTCGGGCCGCAACTATTTACCATTTATATAGATGATCTGGAGGAGGGGACGGAGTGTAGGGTAACGAAGTTTGCAGACGACACAAAGATAAGTGGAAAAGTGAATCGTGTGGAGGACGGAGAAGATCTGCAGAGAGATTTGGACAGGCTGAGTGAGTGGGCGAGGATATGGCAAATGGAGTATAACGTTGATAAATGCGAGGTTATACACTTTGGAGGAAATAATAACAAATGGGATTACTATCTCAATGGAAACAAATTAAAACATGCTACCGTGCAAAGGGACCTGGGGGTCCTTGTGCATGAGACGCAAAAGCCCAGTCTGCAGGTACAACAGGTGATCAAGAAGGCAAATGGGATGTTGGCCTATATCGCGAGGGGGATAGAATATAAAAGCAGGGATGTCTTGATGCACCTGTACAGGGCATTGGTGAGGCCGCAGCTGGAATACTGTGTGCAGTATTGGTCCCCTTATATGAGGAAGGATATATTGGCATTGGAGGGAGTGCAGAGAAGGTTCACCAGGTTGATACCGGAGATGAGGGGTTTGGATTATGAGGAGAGGCTGAGGAGATTGGGTTTGTACTCGTTGGAGTTTAGAAGGATGAGGGGGGATCTTATGGAGACTTATAAGATAATGCGGGGGCTGGATAGGGTGGAGGCGGAGAGATTCTTTCCACTTAGTAAGGAAGTTAAAACTAGAGGACACAGCCTCAAAATAAAGGGGGGTCGGTTTAAGACAGAGTTGAGGAGGAACTTCTTCTCCCAGAGGGTGGTGAATCTCTGGAATTCTCTGCCCACTGAGGTGGTGGAGGCTACCTTGCTGAATATGTTTAAAGAGCGGATGGATGGATTCCTGATTGGTAAGGGAATTAAGGGTTATGGGGATCAGGCGGGTAAGTGGTACTGATCCACGTCAGATCAGCCATGATCTTATTGAATGGCGGGGCAGGCTCGAGGGGCTAGATGGCCTCCTCCTGCTCCTATTTCTTATGTTCTTATGTTCTTATGTAGAGAAGGAAAGGAGAGAGTGCAGAATGTAGTGTTACAGTTATAGCTGGGGTGTAGAGAAAGATCAACTTAGTGCGAGGTACGTCCATTCAAAAGTCTGACAGCAACAGGGAAGAAGCTGTTCTTTAGTTGGCTGGTGCATGACCTCAGACTTTTATATCTTTTTCCCGAAGGAAGAAGGTGGAAGAGAGAATGTCAGGGATGCGTGGGGTCCTTAATTATGCTGGCTGCTTTTCCGAGGCAGAGGGAAGTGTAGACAGTCAATGGATGGGAGGCTGGTTTGCGCGATGGATTGGGCTACATTCACTACCTTTTGTAGTTCCTTGCAGTCTTGGGCAGAGCAGGAGCCCAGACCAAGCTGTGATACAACCATAAAGAATGCTTTCTATGGTGCATCTGTAAAAGTTGGTGAGAGTCGTAGCTGACATGCCAAATTTCCTTAGTCTTCTGAGAAAGTAGAGGCGTTGGTGGGCTTTTTTAACTATAGTGTCAGCATGGGGGGACCCAGACAAGTTGTTGGTGATCTGGACATCTAAAAACGTACATTTTATTGCTAACTCCTGGTTTCTGGGACTTGCTTGTGTTTTCTTTGGGAAATCTCCTTTCTGCAGCTCCTTTGTCCTGTTCAACTTCTCCAGGTTCAAGGTTACAACTAACTCAAAGGTTCTTTCTGTTCCAGATATCCACCGGTTGCTAAGTAACAACCAGTTTTCATTTAAGCTCTGCTTGCTTTCACGTTGCAATCTCTCATTACTGTGCAGCCATTATTTGCAACCTCTTAAGGATAATGTACAGGTTCAGTCGGCAGTTAGGAAGGCAAATGCAATGTTAGCGTTCATGTCGAGAGGGCTAGAATACAAGAGCAGGGATGTACTGCTGAGACTGTATAAGGCTCTGGTCAGACCCCATATGGAGTATATTGAGCAGTTTTGGGCCCCATATCTGAGGAAGGGTGTGCTGGCCTTGGAAAGGGTCCAGAAGAGGTTCACAAGAATGATGCCTAGAATGAAGAGCTTGCCCCATGAGGAACGGTTGAGGACTCTGTGTCTGTACTCATAGAGTCAAAGAGGTTTGCAGCATGGAAACAGGCCCTTCGGCCCAACTTGTCCATGCCACCCATTATTTTTTTAAACCCCTAAGCTAATCCCAATTGCCCACATTTGTCCCATATCCCTCTATACCCATCGTACCCATGTAACTACCTAAATGCTTTTTAAAAGACAAAATTGTACCCGCCTCTACTACTTCCTCTGGCAGCTTGTTCCAGACACTCACCACCCTCTGCGTGAAAAAATTGCCCCTCTGGACACTTTTGTATCTCTCCCCTCTCACCTTAAACTTATGCCCTCTAGTTTTAGACTCCCCTACCTTTTGGGAAAAGATATTGACTGTCTAGCTGATCTGTGCCCCTCATTATTTTATAGACCTCTATAAGATCACCCCTCAGCCTCCTACGCTCCAGAGAAAATAGTCCCAGTCGATCCAGCCTCTCCTTATAACTCAATCCATCAAGTCCCAGTAGCATCCTAGAAAATCTTTTCTGCACTCTTTCTAGTTTAATAATATCCTTTCTATAATAGGGTGACCAGAATTGCACACAGTATTCCAAGTGTGGCCTTACCAATGTCTTGTACAACTTCATTAGCGTCGTTAGCGGGCAGCAGAGTGAGCAGGGGGCAGAGTGAGAGCTGAAGGGCTTTGGCTCAAAACGGGCTTCGGTGAGAACAGGCAGAGGCGAGAGTAAGTTTTTTCTTTCCCAGAAAGTTTATTCTTGTTTTTCCCCAGACTAAAAAAAAAATGCCAGGCAAGATGTTGGAATGCTCCTCTTGCAGGATGTGGGAGATCAGGGAGACCTCCGGTATCCCTGATGACAGCACCTGCAAAAGATGCATTCAGCTGCAGCTGCTAGCAAAGCGTGTTAGGGAACTGGAGCAGGAGCTTGATGGCCTCCATCTAATTCGGGAGAATGAGAAGTTTATAGACAGTAGCTTTAGGGAGATAGTTACACCTAAGCAGCAGAGCACAGGAAATTGGGTTACTGTAAGGAGAGGAAATGGCAGTGTGAAAGGACAGGCAGAGCAGGGTTCCCCTGTGGCCATACCCCTCCACAACAGGTATACTGAATTGGATACTGTTGTGGGAGATGCTTTACCTGGGACAAGCTGCAACAGCCGGAACTCTGATACTGCGTCTGGTTCTACAGCGCAAAAGGGTGGGATGAAGAAGAGGAGAGCAGTAGTGATAGGGGACTCGATGGTCAGAGGTACAGACCGGAGGTTCTGTGGTCGGGACAGAGACTCCCGCATGGTTTGTTGCCTCCCAGGTGCCAAGGTCAGCGATGTCTCTGATCGAGTGCACAGCGTTCTAAAGTGGGAAGGTGATCAGCCAGATGTCGTGGTACACGTCGGTACCAATGACGTGGGAAGGAAGAGTGAGGAGGTCCTAAAGAGTGAGTACAAAGAGCTTGGAAGGAAGTTAAAAAGCAGGACCCCGAGGGTAGTAATCTCAGGATTGCTACCTGAGCCACATGCCAGTGAGGGCAGGAGTAGGATGCTTGGGCGGATAAACACCTGGCTGAGGAACTGGTGCAGGGGGCAGGGTTTCCAATTCTTGGACCATTGGGACCTCTTTTGGGGCAGGTGGGACCTGTACAAGAGAGACGGGTTACACCTAAACTACAAGGGGACCAATATACTTGCAGGGAGATTTGCTAGTGTTATTGGGGAGCATTTAAACTAGATTTGCAGGGGGATGGGAGCCAGAGTGCCAGAGCAGATAGTGGAGCAGGGGTAAAAAGACAGGTTAGTTCAAGCAAAATCACAAATGGAAGGGTAGAGTGTGGTGGAAATAATTTTTTGAGGTGTGTCTATTTCAATGCCAGGAATATTGTGCGGAAGGCAGATGAGCTGAAGGCGTGGATAGACACGTGGAAATATGACATTATAGCCATTAGTGAAACTTGGCTACAGGAGGGGCAGGACTGGCAGCTCAATGTTCCAGGGTTCCAATGTTTCAGGCGGGATAGAGGCAGAGGGATAAAAGGTGGGGGGGTGGCATTGTTGGTCAGTGAAAATGTTACAGCGGTACTCAGGCAGGATAGATTAGGGAGCTTGTCTACAGAGGCCCTATGGGTGGAGCTGAGAAACAGGAAAGGTATGACCACATTAATGGGCTTGTATTATAGACCACCCAATAGTCAGCGAGAATTGGAGGAGCAAATCAGCGGAGAGATAGCTGACAACTGCAAGAAACACAAAGTTGTGATAGTAGGGGATTTTAATTTTCCTCGTATAGATTGGGACTCGCAGACTGTTAAAGGTTTAGACGGGGTAGAGTTTGTAAAATGTGTTCAGGAGAATTTTCTACACCAGTATATAGAGGTGCCGACTAGAGAGGATGCGATATTGGATCTCCTATTGGGAAATGAGTTAGGGCAGGTGATGGATGTGAGTGTGAGGGAACACTTTGGATCCAGTGATCATAATGCCATTAGTTTCAACCTGATCGTGGATAAGGATAGATCTGGTCCTCGGGTTGAAGTTCTGAACTGGAAAAAGGCCAAATTTGATGAAATGAGAAGGGATCTGGGAAGTGTGGATTGGCACAGGCTGTTCTCTGGTAAGGATGTAAATGGAAAGTGGGAGGCCTTCAAAGGAGAAATTTTGAGAGTGCAGAGTTTGTATGTTCCTGTCAGGATTAAAGGCAAAGTAAATAGGAATAAGGAACCTTGGTTCTCGAGGGAGATTGTAACACTGATTAAGAGGAAGAGAGAGTTGTATGAAATGTACAGGCAGCAAGGAACACATCAGATGCTCGAGGAGTATAAAAAGTGCAAGAAGCTACTTAAGAGGGAAATCAGGAGGGCTAAAAGAAGACATGAGGTTGCTTTGGCAGACAGAGTGAAGGAAAATCCAAAGAGCTTCTATAGGTATGTTAGGAGCAAAAGGATAGTGAGGGATACAATTGGTCCTCTTGAAGACCAGAGTGGTAGACTGTGTATGGAACCAAAAGAGATGGGGGAGATACTAAATGGTTTTTTTGCATCCGTATTTACTGAGGAAACGGGCATGGAGTCTACGGAAATAGGGCAAACTGGTAGGGAGGCCATGGAACCTTTACAGATTAAAGGGGAGGAGGTGCTCGCTGTCTTGAGGCAAATCAGAGTGGATAAATCCCCAGGACCAGACAGGGTATTCCCACGGACCTTGAGGGAAGCTAGTGTTGAACTTGCAGGGTCCCTGGCAGACATATTTAAAATGTCAGTATTCACGGGGGAGGTGCCGGATGATTGGAGGGTGGCTCATGTTGTTCCGTTGTTTAAAAAAGGTTCCAAAAGAAATCCGGGAAATTATCGGCCTGGAAGTTTGACGTCGGTGGTGGGCAAGTTATTGGAAGGTGTGATAAGGGATAGGATCTACAAATATTTGTATAGACAGGGACTTATTAGGGAGAGTCAACATGGCTTTGCGCGTGGTAGGTCATGTTTGACCAATCGATTAGAGTTTTTCGAGGAGGTTACCAGGAAAGTGGATGAAGGTAAGGCGGTGGGTGTTGTCTACCTGGATTTCAGCAAGGCCTTTGACAAGGTCCCTCATGGGAGGTTAGTTAGGAAGGTTCAGTCGCTAGGTATTCATGGGGAGGTAGTAAATTGGATAAGACACTGGCTCAATGGAAGAACTGAAGTGGAGATGCCGGCGTTGGACTGGGGTAAACACAGTAAGAAGTTTAACAACACCAGGTTAAAGTCCAACAGGTTTATTTGGTAGCAAAAGCCACACAAGCTTTCGGAGCTCTTAGCCCCTTCTTCAGGTGAGTGGGAATTCTGTTCACAAACAGAGCTTATAAAGACACAGACTCAATTTACATGAATAATGGTTGGAATGCGAATACTTACAACTAATCAAGTCTTTAAGAAACGAAACAATGTGAGTGGAGAGAGCATCAAGACAGGCTAAAAAGATGTGTATTGTCTCCAGACAAGACAGCCAGTGAAACTCTGCAGGTCCACGCAACTGTGGGAGTTACAAATAGTGTGACATGAACCCATTATCCCGGTTGAGGCCGTCCTCGTGTGTGCGGAACTTGGCTATCAGTTTCTGCTCAGCGACTCTGCGCTGTCGTGTGTCGCGAAGGCCGCCTTGGAGAACGCTTACCCGAATATCAGAGGCCGAATGCCCGTGACCGCTGAAGTGCTCCCCAACAGGAAGAGAACAGTCTTGCCTGGTGATTGTCGAGCGGTGTTCATTCATCCGTTGTCGCAGCGTCTGCATAGTTTCCCCAATGTACCATGCCTCGGGACATCCTTTCTTGCAGCGTATCAGGTAGACAACGTTGGTCGGATTGCAAGAGTATGTACCGTGTACCTGGTGGATGGTGTTCTCACGTGAGATGATGGCATCTGTGTCGATGATCCGGCACGTCTTGCAGAGGTTGCTGAGGCAGGGTTGTGTGGTGTCATGGTCACTGTTCTCCTGAAGGCTGGGTAGTTTGCTGCGGACAATGGTCTGTTTGAGGTTGTGCGGTTGTTTGAAGGCAAGAAGTGGGGGTGTGGGGATGGCCTTGGCGAGATGTTCGTCTTCATCAATGACATGTTGAAGGCTCCGGAGGAGGTGCCGTAGCTTCTCCGCTCCGGGGAAGTACTGGACGACGAAGGGTACTCTGTCCACTGTGTCCCGTGTTTGTCTTCTGAGGAGGTCGGTGCGGTTTTTCGCTGTGGCGCGTTGGAACTGTTGATCAATGAGTCTAGCGCCATATCCTGTTCTTATGAGGGCATCTTTCAGCGTTTGGAGGTGTCTGTTGCGATCCTCCTCATCCGAGCAGATCCTGTGTATTCGGAGGGCTTGTCCGTAGGGGATGGCTTCTTTAACGTGTTTAGGGTGGAAGCTGGAGAAGTGGAGCATCGTGAGGTTATCCGTGGGCTTGCGGTACAGTGAGGTGCTGAGGTGACCGTCCTTAATGGAGATGCGTGTGTCCAAGAATGCAACCGATTCCGGAGAGTAGTCTATGGTGAGCCTGATGGTGGGATGGAACTTGTTGATGTCATCATATAGTTGTTTCAGTGATTGTTCACCATTCCAACCATTATTCATGTAAATTGAGTCTGTGTCTTTATAAGCTCTGTTTGTGAACAGAATTCCCACTCACCTGAAGAAGGGGCTAAGAGCTCCGAAAGCTTGTGTGGCTTTTGCTACCAAATAAACCTGTTGGACTTTAACCTGGTGTTGTTAAACTTCTTACAAGGTTATATAAGGCATTGGTGAGGCCGAATTTGGAGTATTGTGTACAGTTTTGGTCACCTAGTTACAGGAAGGATGTAAATAAGATTGAAAGAGTGCAGAGAAGGTTCACAAGGATGTTGCCGGGACTTGAGAAGCTGAGTTACAGAGAGAGATTGAATAGGTTGGGACTTTATTCCCTGGAGCGTAGAAGATTGAGGGGAGATTTGATAGAGGTGTATAAGATTTTGATGGGTATCGATAGAGTGAATGCAAGCAGGCTTTTTCCGCTGAGGCTAGGGGAGAAAAAAACCAGAGGGCATGGGTTAAGGGTGAAAGGAGAAAAGTTTAAAGGGAATATTAGGGGGGGCTTCTTCACGCAGAGAGTGGTGGGAGTGTGGAATGAGCTGCCGGATAAAGTGGTAAATGCGGGGTCACTTTTAACATTTAAGAAAAACTTGGACGGGTTCATGGATGAGAGGGGTGTGGAAGGATATGGTCCAAGTGCAGGTCAGTGGGACTCGGCATAAAATGGTTCGGCACAGACAAGAAGGGCCAAAAGGCCTGTTTCTGAGCTGTAATTTTCTATGGTTCTATGGTTCAACAAGACATTCCAACTCCTGTATTCAATGTTCTGACCGATGAAACCAAGCATGCCGAATGCCTTCTTCGCCACTCTGTCCACCTGTGACTCCGCTTTCAAGGAGCTATGAACATGTACCCCTAGATTAGATTAGAATTAGAACAGTACAACACAGAACAGGCCCTTCGGCCCACGATGTTGTGCCGAGCTTTATCTGAAACCAAGATCAAGCTATCCCACTCCCTATCATCCTGGTGTGCTCCATGTGCCTATCCAATAACCGCTTAAATGTTCCTAAAGTGTCTGACTCCACTATCACTGCAGGCAGTCCATTCCACACCCCAACCACTCTCTGAGTAAAGAACCTACCTCAGACATCCTTCCTATATCTCCCACCATGAACCCTATAGTTATGCCCCCTTGTAATAGCTCCATCCACCCGAGGAAATAGTCTTTGAACGTTCACTCTATCTATCCCCTTCATCATTTTATAAACCTCTATTAAGTCTCCCCTCCCGAGAGAACAGCCCTAGCTCCCTCAACCTTTCCTCATAAGACCTACCCTCCAAACCAGGCTGCATCCTGGTAAATCTCCTCTGCACTCTTTCCAGCGCTTCCATATCCTTCTTGTAGTGAGGTGACCAGAACTGCACACAATATTCCAAATGTGGTCTCACCAAGGTCCTGTGCAGTTGCAGCATAACCCCACAGCTCTTAAACTCCAACCCCCTGTTAATGAAAGCTAACACACTATAGGCCTTCTTCACAGCTCTATCCACTTGAGTGGCAACGTTCAGAGATCTGTGGATATGGACCCCAAGATCTCTCTGTTCCTCCACAGTCTTCAGATCTCTTTGTTCTGTAACTCTCCCCAACACCCTACCATTAACTGAGTAAGTCCTGCCCTGGTTCAATCTACCAAAATGCATCACCTCGCATTTGTCTAAATTAAACTCCATCTGTCATTCGTCAGCCCACTGGCCCAATTGATCAAGATCCCGTTGCAATTGGAGATAACTTTCTTCACTGTCCACTATGCCACCAATCTCATTGGAGTTTAGAAGGATGAGGGGGGATCTTATTGAAACTTACAGGATACTGCGAGAACTGGATAGAGTGGACGTGGAGAGGATATTTCCACGAAGATGAAAAACTAGAACCAGAGGGCACAACCTCAGGCTGAAGGGACGATCCTTTAAAACAGAGATGAGGAGGATTTCCTCAGATCGAGAATGGTGAATCTGTGGAACTCTTTGCTGCAGAAGGCTGTGGAGGCCGGGTCATTGAGTGTCTTTAAGACAGAGAGATAGGTTCTTGATTAATAAGGGGATCAGAGGTTATGGGGAAAAGGCAGGAGAATGGGGATGAGAAAAATATCAGCCTGATTGAATGGCGGAGCAGACTCGATGGGCCGAGTGGCCTAATTCTGCTCCTATGTCTTATGGTCTCATCAAAACCAAACTGAAGTCATTAACCCTTTCAAATAAGAAACACAAAATTAAACTTAGTTAAATTTAGATCTTACATCTAAAACCCACAGATACAAATATAAATTATTGAAAACTACCTCCGTTTCCTGGCCAAATCCATGTACACCACATCAACAACATTCCCTGTTACCATCTCAGAAAACTCCTGCAAGTTAACTAAACATGAACTTTCCCTTCATGAAGCCTTGCTGGCTTTTCTTAATTACCCTGCACCTGTCAAAGTGACTATTGATTTTTGCCAAACTACAGCTTCCAGAAGTTTCCCTGCCACTGAAGTCAAACTGATTGATCTGTAGTTGCTGGTTTTGTCCTTCCATCACGTTTTGTGCAAGAGTGTAACATTCCCAACCCTCCAGTCTTCCGCCACCATCCCTGTGTCTGGGGAAGATTATCACCAGCACCTCTGCAATTTCCACTCCCACTTCCCTCTGTATTCTTGGATACATCTCACCCGCTGCTGGAACCTTCTCAATTTGATTAAAGCTAGTTTTCTCCACACCTTCTCCTTCTCAGTTGTAAATTCCTCGATTGTACCAGTCACCTCCTCTCTCACCCCACCCTGGGAAGCACCTTCTGTCTTTGTAAACATCTTCTATGTTTCAGTAAAATCACTTCTCAGTCTTCTGAACCCCAGAGAATATAGACCCAAATTGCTCAGTACCTTATCATCACCTTCCCATGTCAAGAACCAGTTGAGTCAACTAGGCTGCATTGCCCCACCTCATGCTCCCCCTCTTTCTGTTTCCTTATCCATTTTTCTTTCTCTTTCTCATCTTCTCAACTCTGTGACCGTCATTGGTGTTTCCCATTCATACTCTCCATCTGTCTCTCCCTCTCCCCATCTCCCTCTCCCCATCTCCCTCTCCCCATCTCCCTCTCCCCATCTCCTTCTCCCCATCTCCCTCTCCCCATCTCCCTCGCCTCATCTCTCTCTCCCCATCTCTCTCTCCCCATCTCCCTCTCCCCATCTCCCTCGCCCCATCTCCCTCTCCCCATCTCCCTCTCCCCATCTCCCTCTCCCCATCTCCTTCTCCCCATCTCCCTCTCCCCATCTCCCTCGCCCCACCTCTCTCTCCCCATCTCCCTCGCCCCATCTCCCTCGCCCCATCTCCCTCGCCCCATCTCCCTCGCCCCATCTCCCTCGCCCCATCTCCCTCTCCCCATCTCCCTCTCCCCATCTCCCTTGCCCCATCTCCCTCTCCCCATCTCCTTCTCCCCATCTCCCTCTCCCCATCTCCCTCGCCCCATCTCTCTCTCCCCATCTCCCTCGTCCCAACTCCCTCGCCCCATCTCCCTCTCCCCATCTCCCTCTCGCCATCTCCCTCTCCCCATCTCCCTCTCCCCATCTCCCTCTCCCCATCTCCCTCTCCCCATCTCCCTCTCCCCATCTCCTTCTCCCCATCTCCCTCTCCCCTTCTCCCTCTCCCCATCTCCTTCTCCCCATCTCCCTCTCCCCATCTCCCTCGCCTCATCTCTCTCTCCCCATCTCCCTCTCCCCATCTCCCTCGCCCCATCTCCCTCACCCCATCTCCCTCTCCCCATCTCCCTCGCCCCATCTCCCTCTCCCCATCTCCCTCTCCCCATCTCCCTCGCCCCATCTTCCTCTCCCCATCTCCCTCTCCCCATCTCCCTCTCCCCATCTCCTTCTCCCCATCTCCCTCTCCCCATCTCCCTCGCCCCATCTCTCTCTCCCCATCTCCCTCGCCCCATCTCCCTCTCCCCATCTCCCTCTCCCCATCTCCTTCTCCCCATCTCCCTCTCCCCATCTCCCTCGCCCCATCTCTCTCGCCCCATCTCTCTCTCCCTCTCCCTCTCTGCCTCTCTCTCTCTCCCTCTCTCCCTCTCTCCCTCTCTCTCCCTCTCCCTCTCCCCCTCTCCCCATCCCTCTCTCTCCCTCTCCCTTTCTCCCTCTCTCTCACCTCTTTTATCTGAGTCTCGATGTGATTTCATTGGTTACTAATAGATTCTCTGCTGTAGTTTATGCTAAAGATGGGGGCAGTCCTCCCAACGTTGCCACGGTGACAGTTTCCATCAGGATCCAAGATGAAAATGATAACCGGCCGATGTTTGAGAAGGATGTTTACGAACTGCAAGTCCCAGAAAACCAGGAGCCAGTGTCGCTCTTCACAGCTAAGGCCACGGATAGAGACACGGGAGAAAATGGGCGAGTGGAATATCAGATCATTGGTAAGATTTGTGTTGATGAGAGCCATCGTGTGGCGGGATAGTCAGTGTGAGTGAGTGTGTATTTGTGTGTGTGTGTCTGTGTGTCAGTGGGTGTGTGTGTGTGTGTCAGTGGGTGTGTGGGTGATAAGGTTCACCATGGTAGGCTTCTGCAGAAAATGCAGATGTATGGGATTGGGGGTGATCTAGGAAATTGGATCAGGAATTGGCTAGCGGATAGGAAACAGAGGGTGGTGGTTGATAGTAAATATTCATCATGGAGTGCGGTTACAAGTGGTGTACCTCAGGGATCTGTTTTGGGGCCACTGCTGTTTGTAATATTTATTAATGATCTGGATGAGGGTATAGTTGGGTGGATTAGCAAATTTGCTGATGACACCAAAGTCGGTGGTGTGGTAGACAGTGAGGAAGGGTGTCGTAGTTTGCAGGAAGACTTAGACAGGTTGCAAAGTTGGGCCGAGAGGTGGCGGATGGAGTTTAATGCGGAGAAGTGTGAGGTAATTCACTTTGGTAGGAATAACAGATGTGTTGAGTATAGGGCTAACGGGAGGACTTTGAATAGTGTGGAGGAGCAGAGGGATCTAGGTGTATGTGTGCATAGATCCCTGAAAGTTGGGAATCAAGTAGATAAGGTTGTTAAGAAGGCATATGGTGTCTTGGCGTTTATTGGTAGGGGGATTGAATTTAGGAGTCGTAGCGTTATGTTGCAACTGTACACAACTCTGGTGCGGCCGCACTTGGAGTACTGTGTGCAGTTCTGGTCCCCACATTACAGGAAGGATGTGGAGGCTTTGGAGAGGGTGCAGAGGAGGTTTACCAGGATGTTGCCTGGTATGGAGGGGAGATCCTATGAGGAGAGGCTGAGGGATTTGGGATTGTTTTCGCTGGAAAGGCGGCGGCTAAGAGGGGATCTTATTGAAACATATAAGATGATTAGAGGTTTAGATAGGGTGGATAGTGATAGCCTTTTTCCTCTGATGGAGAAATCCAGCACGAGGGGGCATGGCTTTAAATTGAGGGGGGGTAGTTATAGAACCGATGTCAGGGGTAGGTTCTTTACCCAGAGGGTGGTGAGGGATTGGAATGCCCTGCCAGCATCAGTAGTAAATGCGCCTAGTTTGGGGGCGTTTAAGAGATCCGTAGATAGGTTCATGGACGAAAAGAAATTGGTTTAGGTTGGAGGGTCACAGTTTTTTTTTTAACTGGTCGGTGCAACATCGTGGGCCGAAGGGCCTGTTCTGCGCTGTAATGTTCTATGTTCTATGTTCTATGTCTGTGTGTCAGTGGGTGTGTGTATGTGTGTGAGTCTGTGTGTGTGTGTGTGTGTGTCCATGTGTCCGCGTGTGTGTGTATTTGTGTGTGTATGTGTGTGGGTCCGTGAGTGTGTGTGTGTCCGTGTGTCAGTGTGTGTGTGTGTGTCAGTGTGTGTGTCAGTGTATGTGAGTATTTGTGTGTGTGTCAGTGTGTGTGTGTCAGTGTGTGTGTGTGTATTTGTGTGTGGGTCCGTGAGTGTGTGTGTGTCTGTGTGTCAGTGTGTGTGTGAATTTGTGTGTGTGTCCGTGTCCGTGAGTGTGTGTGTCAGTGTGTGTGTGTCCGTGAGTGTGTGTGTGTGTCAGTGTGTGTGTGTGTGTGTCCATGAGTGTGTGTGTGTGTCAGTGTGTGTGTGTGTGTGTCAGTGTGTGTGTGTGTCAGTGTGTGTGTGTGTGTGTCAGTGTGTCAGTGGGTGTGTGTGTGTGTCTGTGTGTCAGTGGGTGTGTGTATGTGTGTGAGTCTGTGTGTGTGTGTGTGTGTGTGTGTCCATGTGTCCGCGTGTGTGTGTATGTGTGTGGGTCCGTGAGTGTGTGTGTGTCCGTGTGTCAGTGTGTGTGTGTGTGTCAGTGTGTGTGTCAGTGTATGTGAGTATTTGTGTGTGTGTCAGTGTGTGTGTGTCAGTGTGTGTGTGTGTATTTGTGTGTGGGTCCGTGAGTGTGTGTGTGTCTGTGTGTCAGTGTGTGTGTGAATTTGTGTGTGTGTCCGTGTCCGTGAGTGTGTGTGTCAGTGTGTGTGTGTCCGTGAGTGTGTGTGTGTGTCAGTGTGTGTGTGTGTGTGTCCATGAGTGTGTGTGTGTGTGTCAGTGTGTGTGTGTGTGTGTCAGTGTGTGTGTGTGTCAGTGTGTGTGTGTGTGTGTCAGTGTGTGTGTGTGTCTGTGTGTGTGTGTGTGTGTATTTGTCAGTATTTTGTGAAGTGAGTCTCAATAGAACAACCAGAGTTTTAATAAGAACATAAGAACTAGGAGCAGGAGTTGGCCATCTGGCCCCTCGAGCCTGCTCCGCCATTCAACAAGATCATGGCTGATCTTTTCATGGACTCAGCTCCACTTTTAAGGGGGGTCTTGACAAATACATGAATGAGATGAGAATAGAGGGATATGGTCCCCGGAAGGGTAGGGGGTTTAGTTCAGTCGGGCAGCATGGTCGGTGCAGGCTTGGAGGACTGAAGGGCCTGTTCCTGTGCTGTAATTTTCTTTGTTCTTTGTTCTTACCCGCCCACTCACCATAACCCTTAATTCTTTTACTGTTCAAAAATCTATCTATCCTTGCCTTAAAAACATTCAATGAGGGAGCCTCAACTGCTTCACTGGGCAGGGAATTCCACAGATTCACATTCCTTTGTGTGAAGAGGTTCCTCCTCAACTCAGTCCTAAATCTGCTTCCCCTTATTTTGAGGCCATGCCCCCTAGTTCTAGTTTCACCCACCAGAGGAAACAACTTCCCTTCTATCTTATCTATTCCCTGTATAATACTTTTAATTCTGTCATGGGACCTGGGCATCGCTGGCTAGCGTTTATTGTCCATTAAAGTTGTACTTGTTCACAGGACAGTTGAGAGTCACCCACATTGCTGTGGCTCTGGAGTCACATGTTAGCCAGACCGGGAAAGGACGGCAGGTTTCCTTCTGTAAAGGACACGAATGAACCAGATGGATTTTTACAAGTTTTTTTTATCATTATTGATCATTAGCATTTCACTCCAGAATTAGTAATTGCATTAATTTGATAAAAATAAAGTGTGATATATACTGATATATACTGGGAAGGTTTTTTTTTTAACTTTAAAAGTCAGTTACCTGTGAGGATCACCCTCATTGTTCCACTGGAGCAAGCAGAGAGGGAGTGATTTGTGGCAGGAGTGCTGGTGAGAGATTTATTTGTTGATTGATTTATTTATTTATTTATTTAGTGTGTTTTTTTTGCCTTTATTTTTGTAGTAGTATTTTTCTTAATTTTAAACTGAAAACCGGAAGTGGGCTGCGAAGGAGTCTGGGAAGGGTTTTTTAAGCGCGCGAAGTATAAAAGGTAGGCCGCAGTATACAGCGGGCAGCGTCGGGAGCGGGCAGCAGAGTGAGTGGGAAGCAGAGTGTGAGCTATAAGGGCTTTGGCTCACAGGGCTTCGGGGGACAGGGCGAGCAGGGGTGAGTTTTTTCATGTTCATTTTTCTCTGTGTATCTTGGTATAAAGGGTCAAATATGAGTGTGAGGCCAGTGTGTTATTCCCAGTGTAGGATGGGGGAGGTCCTGACGCACCTGGCCTCCCAGACATCCACATCTGTGAGGGAGTGTGTCGAGCTGCGGTTCCTGAGGGACCGTGTTAGGGAGCTGGAACTGCAGCTCGAGGATCTGAGGCTGTTAAGGGAGAATGAGGAGGTGATAGACAAGAGCTATCATCAGGTGGTCACACCAGGGCCACGGGTGGAGGCCAAGTGGGTGACAGCCAGGAAGGGTAAAGCTCGGGTGATTGAGAGCACCCCGGTGGGTGTGCCCCTACACAACAAGTACTCCTGCCTGAGTACTGCTGGATGGGACAGCCCGCCTGGGGGAAGCAGCAGTGGCCGTGTCTCTGGAATGGAGTCCGGCCCTGTAACTCAGAGGGCTAAGGAAAAGAGGAGGAAGGCAGTGTTAATCGGGGACTCGACAGTAAGGGGGTCGGACAGGCGCTTTTGCGGAGGCAGGCGGGAGTCTTGGATGGTGGTCTGCCTCCCTGGGGCCGGGATCCAGGATGTCGCTGGTCGACTCCCAGAAATCCTGAGGGGGGAGGAAGAGGAGCCAGAGGTAGCGGTGCATATTGGTACCGCTGATGTGGGAAGGAAGGGGGAAGGGGTCATGAAAAGAGAGTATAGGGAATTAGGGAGACAGCTGAGAAGGAGGAAAGCAAAGGTAGTAATCTCAGGATTGCTGCCTGTGCCACGGGAGGGTGAGGGCAGGAATGGAGTGAGATGGAGGATGAATGTGTGGCTGAGGGACTGGTGCAGGGGGCAGGGATTCAGGTTCCTGGACCATTGGGACCTCTTTAGGGGCAGGTGTGACCTGTACACAAAAAACGGGTGGCACTTGAATCCCAGGGGGACCAATATCCTGCCGGGAAGGTTGGCTAAGGCTACTGGGGAGAGTTTAAACTAGACAGGTTGGGGGGAGGGGATCGAGACAAGGTGACTGGGAGCGAGGAAGTTAGCTCGCAAACAGAGAAGGGTTCTAGACGGTGCAAGAGAGAGGATGGACGGGGGATAGAGAAGGGGAGAGCTCAGACCAAAGGATTGAGATGTGTTTACTTTAATGCCAAGAGTATAGTGAATAAAGGGGATGAGCTCAGAGCGTGGATCGATGCCTGGAAGTGTGATGTGGTGGCCATTACGGAGACTTGGTTGTCTCAGGGACAGGACTGGATACTACAGGTGCCGGGATTCAGATGTTTCAGGAAGGACAGGGAGGGAGGCAAGAGACGGGGTGGAGTGGCACTGCTGATCAGGAATAGTGTCACAGCTGTAGAGAAGGTGTATGCTGTGGAGGGATTGTCTACAGAGTCTCTGTGGGTGGAAGTTCGGAGTGGGAAGGGGTCGATCACTTTGCTGGGAGTTTTCTATAGGCCGCCCAACAGTGACAGGGAGGTGGAGGAGCAGATAGGGAAACAGATCCTGGAGAGTTGCAATAATAGCAGAGTTGTTGTGATGGGAGACTTTAATTTCCCAAACATAGATTGGAATATCCCTCAGGTAAGGGGATTAGATGGGGAGGAGTTCGTTAGGTGTGTTCAGGAGGATTTCCTGACACAGCATGTGGACAAGCCTACAAGAGGAGAGGCTGTACTTGATCTGATACTGACCAATGAGCCTGGACAGGTGTCAGATCTCTCAGTGGGAGAGCATCTTGGGGATAGCGATCATAACTCTATCTCCTTTATGCTTGCATTGGAAAAAGAGAGGATCAGGCAAGCGAGGAAAGCGTTTATATGGAGTAAGGGGAAATATGAAGACATAAGGCAGCAAATTAGAGGAGTAATTCTTAGTACGGTAGAGGATCAGAACGACCTTGGGGTCCGGGGGGTCCATAGGACTCTAAAATCGGCCCCGCAGGTGGAGGAGGTGGTTAAGAAGGTGTATGGTGTGCTGGCCTTTATCAATCGAGGGATTGAGTTTAGGAGTCCGGGGATAATGATGCAGCTATATAAGACCCTCGTCAGACCCCACTTGGAGTACTGTGCTCAGTTCTGGTTGCCTCACTATCGGAAGGATGTGGAAAAGATTGAAAGGGTGCAGAGGAGATTTACAAGGATGTTGCCTGGATTGAGTGGCATGCCTTATGAGGATAGACTGAGGGAGATCGGTCTTTTCTCCTTGGAAAGATGAAGGATGAGAGGAGACCTAATAGAGGTGTATAAGATGTTGAGAGGCATAGATCGGGTGGACTCTCAGAGGCTTTTTCCCAGGGTGGAAATGTCTGCTACGAGAGGACACAGGTTTAAGGTGCTGGGGGGTAGGTACAGGGGAGATGTTAGGGGTAAGTTTTTCACACAGAGGGTGGTGGGCGAGTGGAATCGGCTGCCGTCAGTGGTGGTGGAGGCGAACTCAATAGGGTCTTTTAAGAGACTCCTGGATGAGTACATGGGAATTAAGAGGATGGAGGGTTATCGGTAGGTCTAGAAGGTAGGGATGTGTTTGGCACAACTTGTGGGCCGAAGGGCCTGTTAGTGCTGTAGTTTTTCTATGTTCTTCTCAATTGGAAGGAGGTATTCTCGGGGAAATCTACTGAAGGGAGGTGGCAGTTTTTCAAGGAATGTCTTTCTAGGGTTCTACAGGACAATGTTCCGAGCAGACAGGGAGGAGTTGCTCGGTTAAAGGAATCGTGGTGTACGAAAGCTGTGCGGGACCTAGTCGAGAAGAAAAGGAAAGCGTACAAAAGGTTCAGAGAGCTTGGCAAAGATAGGGATCTAGATGAGTATACGGCTTGTAGGAAGGGACTAAAGAAGGAAATTAGGAGAGCCAGAAGGGGTCACGAGAAGGCCTTGGCAGGTAGGATGAAGGAAAACCCTAAGGCGTTCTATAAATATGTGAAAAGTAAAAGGATGAGACGTGAAGGAATAGGGCCTATAAAAGGTGAAGGCGGGAAAATCAGTACGGAACCAGTAGAAATGGCAGAGGTGCTTAATGAGTATTTTGCCTCGGTTTTCACAGAGGAGAAGGACATGGGTGGATGTACTGTGGGCATGCGGTGGACTGAAAAGATTGAGTATGTGGACTTTAAGAAAGAGGTTGTGCTGGAATCTTTGAATGGCATCAAGATACATAAGTCGCCGGGTCCGGATGGGATGTACCCCAGGTTTCTGTGGGAGGCGAGGGAAGAGATTGCAGAGCCTCTGGCGATGATCTTTGCGTCGTCGATGGAGACGAGAGAGGTGCCGGAGGATTGGAGGATTGCGGATGTGGTTCCTATTTTCAAGAAGGGGAATAGGGATAGCCCAGGAAATTATCGACCGGTGAGTCTAACCTCAGTGGTTGGTAAGCTGATGGAGAAGATCCTGAGGGATAAGATTTATGAGCATTTAGAGAGGTTTAGTATGCTCAAGAATACTCAGCTCATTGCGTCTTGGAAGTGCAGCAGAGAGGGAGAGATTCGCGAGAGGAGTGCTGCGGGTAAGCGCTGTTATTTTTTTAACTTACTTTTTCGCGGGTTTTTTCTTTAAAAATATCTAAACCCGGAAGTGGTCGCGCAGGGAGGTCTGGGAGAGAGAGATTTTTTTTTCCCCAATAAATTGGAACAGAGAGGAATCCCGATACTCTACACTTGTAGAGTATCCCACCCTCCCTCCTCCTCTAACCTAAAAAAAAAGACCCAGTGAGAGCAGGGCTTTGGAGAAAACAGGAGGAGGAAAGGTAAGTTTAAAATTTTCATTCACTTTTTTTTTTCCCTGTGTGTTTAAAGGGGCAATTATGAGTGTGAGGCCAGTATGTTGTTCCCAATGTAGGATGTGGGAGGTCCTGGAGGCTCCTAGCCTCCCGGACGACCATATCTGTGCTGGGTGTGTTGAGCTGCGGTTCCTAAGGGACCATGTTAGGGAACTGGAATTGCAGCTCGAGGACCTTCGCCGGGTTAGGGATAGTGAGGAGGTCATTGACAGGAGCTATCGGCAGGTGGTCACACCGGGACCACGGGAGGAGGGTAACTGGGTAACAGTGAGGAAGGAGAAAGCTCGGTTGATGGTGAGCACCCCGGTGGATGTGCCCCTTAATAATAAGTACTCCTGTCTGAGTACTACTGGGGAGGACAGCCCACCTGGGGGAAGCAGCGGTGGCAGTGTCTCTGGAGCTGAGCCTGGCCCAGTAGTGCAAAAGGGTAAGGAAAGGAGGGTAGTGCTAATTGGGGACTCTACGGTGAGGGGGTCAGATAGGCGTTTTTGCGGACACAGACGGGACTCTCGGATGGTGGTTTGCCTCCCTGGTGCAGGGGTCCGGGATGTCTCTGGTCGAGTCCCAGAAATCCTGAAGGGGGAGGGAGAGGAGCCGAAGGTCGTGATGCATATAGGTACTGCTGACATAGATAGGAAGAGGGAAGGGGTCATGAAAAGAGAATATAGGGAGTTAGGTAGACAGCTGAGAAAGAGGAATGCAAAGGTAGTAATCTCGGGATTGCTGCCTGTGCCGCGGGAGAGTGAGAACAGGAATCGGTGGAGAATGAATGCGTGGCTGAGGGACTGGAGCAAGGGACAAGGATTTGGGTACTTGGATCATTGGGACCTCTTTAGGGGCAGGTGTGACCTGTTTAAAAAAGACGGGTGGCACTTGAATCCCAGGGGGACCAATATCCTGGCGGGAAGGTTGGCTAAGGCTACTGGAGAGACTTTAAACTAGAAAGGTTGGGGGGAGGGAATCAAAATGAGGGGACTGAGAGCGAGGAGGTTAGCTCGCAAATAGATAAGGAATGTAAACAGGGTAAGAGGGAGGTTAGACGAGTGAGGGAGAAGGGAAGTGCTCAGGCTGACGGTCTGAGATGTGTCTATTTTAATGCCAGGAGTGTAGTGAATAAAGTGGATGAGCTTAGAGCGTGGATTGCTGCTTCGAATTGTGATGTGGTGGCCATTACGGAGACTTGGATGTCTCAGGGACAGGACTGGGTGCTTCAGGTGCCGGGTTTTAGATGTTTCAGGAAGGACAGGGAGGGAGGCAAGAGAGGGGGGGGAGTGGCACTGTTGATCAGGGATAGTGTCACGGCTGTAGAGAAGGTGGACGCCGTGGAGGGATTGACTACGGAGTCTCTGTGGGTGGAGGTTAGGAACAGGAAGGGGTCGGTAACGTTGCTGGGTGTTTTCTATAGGCCGCCCAATAGTAACAGAGATGTTGAGGAGCAGATGGGGAAACAGATCCTGGAGAGATGTAGGAATAACAGAGTTGTCGTGATGGGAGATTTTAATTTCCCAAACATAGATTGGAATATCCCTAGGGCTAGGGGTTTGGATGGAGAGGAGTTTGTTAGGTGTGTCCAGGAGAGTTTCCTGACACAGTATGTGGATAAGCCTACTAGAGGAGAGGCTGTACTTGATCTGGTGCTGGCTAATGAACCTGGACAGGTGGAGGATCTCTCGGTGGGTGAGCATCTTGGGGATAGCGATCATAATTCTATCTCCTTCACGATAGCATTGGAAAGAGATAGGATCAGGCAGGCTAGGAAAGTGTTTCTCTGGAGTAAAGGGAAATACAGTGTCATCAGGGAGGAAATTAGACGGGTAAATTGGAAGGAGGCATTCTTGGGGAAAAGTACCGAAGGAAAGTGGAGGATTTTCAAGGAATGTTTGTCTGGAGCTCTGCATGACAACGTTCCGATGAGACAGGGGGGTGTTGGTAGGGTACGGGAACCGTGGTGCACGAAGGTTGTGATGAACCTGGTGAATAAGAAAAGAGAGGCGTACAGAAGGTTCAGAGAGCTAGGAGGTGTTAAGGATTTAGAGGAGTATACGGGATGTAGGAAGGAGCTTAAGAAAGAAATTAGGAGAGCGAGAAGGGGTCATGAGAAGACCTTGGCGGGTAAGATTAAGGAGAATCCCAAGGCTTTCTACAAATATGTCAAGAGTAAAAGGATGAGATGTGAAGGCATAGGACCCTTAAAAGGTGAAGGGGGAAAAGTTTGTGCGGAACCGTTAGAAATGGCGGAGGTGCTTAATGAATACTTTACCTCGGTATTCACGGTGGAAAGGGATCTGGGTGGTTGTACTGCTGGTTTGCGGTGGACAGAAAGGATCGAGCATGTGGACATAAAGAAAGAGGATGTGTTGGAACTATTGAATGGCATCAAGGTTGGTAAGTCGCCGGGACCGGATGGGATGTACCCCAGGTTACTGTGGGAGGCGAGGGGGGAGATTGCGGAGCCTTTGGCGATGATCTTTGCATCGTCGATGGAGACGGGAGAGGTTCTGGAGGATTGGAGGATTGCAGATGTGGTCCCTATATTCAAGAAAGGGAACGGGGACAGCCCGGGAAATTACCGACCGGTGAGTCTAACCTCAGTGGTTGGTAAGTTGATGGAGAGGATCCTGAGAGACAGGATTTATGATCATCTAGAGAAGTTTAGTATGATCAAAAGTAGTCAGCACGGCTTTGTCAAGGGCAGGTCGTGCCTTACGAGCCTGGTTGAGTTCTTTGAAAATGTGACCAAACACATTGACGAAGGAAGAGCGGTGGATGTGGTCTATATGGACTTCAGCAAGGCGTTCGATAAGGTCCCCCATGCAAGACTTCTTGAGAAAGTGAGAGGGCATGGGATCCAAGGGGCTGTTGCCTTGTGGATCCAGAACTGGCTTGCCTGCAGAAGGCAGAGAGTGGCTGTGGAGGGGTCTTTCTCTGCATGGAGGTCAGTGACCAGTGGAGTGCCCCAGGGATCTGTTCTGGGACCCTTGCTGTTTGTCATTTTCATAAATGACCTGGATGAGGAAGTGGAGGGATGGGTTGGTAAGTTTGCTGACGACACCAAGGTAGGTGGTGTTGTGGATAGTTTGGAGGGATGTCAGAAGTTGCAGCGAGACATAGATAGAATGCAAGACTGGGCGGAGAAGTGGCAGATGGACTTCAACCCGGATAAGTGTGTGGTGATCCATTTTGGCAGATCCAATGGGATGAAGCAGCAGTATAATATGAAGGGTACCATTCTTAGCAGTGTAGAGGATCAGAAGGACCTTGGGGTCCGGGTCCATAGGACTCTTAAATCGGCCTCGCAGGTGGAGGATGCGGTCAAGAAGGCGTACGGCGTACTGGCCTTCATTAATCGAGGGATTGAGTTTAGGAGTCGGGAGATAATGCTGCAGCTTTATAGGACCCTGGTTAGACCCCACTTGGAGTACTGCGCGCAGTTCTGGTCACCTCATTACAGGAAAGATGTTGAAGCCATTGAAAGGGTGCAGAGGAGATTTACAAGGATGTTGCCTGGATTGGGGGGCATGCCTTATGAGGATAGGTTGAGGGAGCTTGGTCTCTTCTCCCTGGAGAGACGAAGGATGAGAGGTGACCTGATAGAGGTTTACAAGATGTTGAGAGGTCTGGTTAGGGTAGACTCTCAGAGGCTATTTCCAAGGGCTGAAATGGTTGCTACGAGAGGACACAGGTTTAAGGTGCTGGGGGGTAGGTACAGAGGAGATGTCAGGGGTAAGTTTTTCACTCAGAGGGTGGTGGGTGAGTGGAATCGGCTGACGTCGGTGGTGGTGGAGGCAAACTCGTTGGGGTCTTTTAAGAGACTTCTGGATGAGTACATGGGATTTAATGGGATTGAGGGCTATAGATAGGCCTAGAGGTGGGGATGTGATCGGCGCAACTTGTGGGCCGAAGGGCCTGTTTGTGCTGTGGCTTTCTATGTTCTATGTTCTATGGCTTTGTCAAAGGTAGACCGTGCCTTACGAGCCTGGTGGAGTTCTTCGAAAATGTGACTAAACACATTGACGAAGGGAAAGCGGTAGATGTGGTTTATATGGATTTTAGCAAGGTGTTCGATAAGGTCCCCCATGCAAGGCTTCTAGAAAAAGTGGATCCAGAACTGGCTTGCCCAAAGGAGGCAGAGAGTGTGTATAGATGGGTCTTTTTCTAATTGGAGGTCGGTCACCAGTGGTGTGCCCCAGGGATCTGTTCTGGGACCCTTGCTGTTTGTCATTTTCATAAATGACCTGGATGAGGAAGTGGAGGGATGGGTTGGTAAGTTTGCTGACGACCCGAAGGTTGGTTGGGTTGTGGATAATCTGGAGGGATGTCAGAAGTTACAGAGGGGCATAGATAGGATGCAAGACTGGGCGGAGAAGTGGCAGATGGACTTCAACCCAGATAAATGCGTAGTGGTCCATTTTGGCAGGTCACATGGGATGAAGGAGTACAATATAAAGGGAAAGACTCTTAGTATGGTAGAGGATCAGAAGGACCTTGGGGTCCGGGTCCATAGGATTCTAAAATCAGCCCCGCAGGTGGAGGAGGTGGTTAAGAAGGCGTATGGTGTGCTGGCCTTTATCAATCGAGGGATTGAGTTTAGGAGTCCGGGGATAATGATGCAGCTATATAAGACCCTCGTCAGACCCCACTTGGAGTACTGTGCTCAGTTCTAGTCACCTCATTACAGGGAGGATATGGAAAAGATTGAAAGGGTGCAGAGGAGATTTACAAGGATGTTGCCTGGATTGAGTGGCATGCGTTATGAGGATAGGCTGAGGGAGCTCGGTCTTTTCTCCTTGGAGAGACGTAGGATGAGAGGAGACCTAATAGAGGTATATAAGATGTTGAGAGGCATAGATCGGGTGGACTCTCAGAGGCTTTTCCCCAGGGTGGAAATGGCTGCTACGAGAAGACACAGCTTTAAGGTGCTGGGGGGTAGGTACAGGGGAAATGTTAGGGGGAAGTTTTTCACACAGAGGGTGTTGGCGAGTGGAATCAGCTGCTGTCAGTGGTGGTGGAGGCAAACTCAATAGGGTCTTTCAAGAGACTCCTGGATGAGTACATGGGACTTAATAGGATGGAGGGATATAGGTAGGCCTAAAAGGTAGGGATATGTTCGGCACAACATGTGGGGCCGAAGGGCCTGTTTTTGTGCTGTAGTTTTCTATGTTTCTATATTTGAGCCCACGTAGCTGGAACATCAGCGCAGAACTCAGGGTCAATCATTCTGACACCGTCCTCCTTTTTGTGTTCTCTTCTTAAGATCCTATAGCACAGAGAATCTATAGAATTAGGATCCTATAGCACAGAATCTATATAACTAGCATCCTATAGCACAGATAATCTATAGAAATTAGATCCTATAGCACAGTGAATCTATAGAATTAGGATCCTATAGCACATAATCTATAGAATTGGGATCCTATAGCACGGAGAATCTATAGAATTAGGATGTTATAGCACAGCAAATCTATAGAATTAGGATCCTATAGCACAGAGAATATATAGAATTAGGATACTATAGCACATAAAATCTATAGAATCAGGATCCTATTCCACAGATTCTATAGAATTTGGATCCTCTGGGACAGATAATTCATAGAATTAGGATCCTATAGCACCAGATCTATAGAATTAGGATCCTATAGCACAGAGAATCTATAGAATTAGGATTCCATAGCACATAATCTATAGAATTAGGATCCTATAGCACAGATAATTTATATAAGGATCCTACAGCATAGAATTTATAGAATTAGGATCCTATCGCACAGAATTTATAGAATTAGGATCCTATTGCTCAGTGAATCTATAGAATTAGGAATCTATAGCACAGATAATCTATTGAATTAGGATCCTATGGAGTCAGAGAGTCATAGAGATTTACAGCATAGAAACAGGCCCTTTGGCCCAACTTGTCCATGCCACCCTTTTTTTTAAAAACCCCTAAGCTAATCCCAATTGCCCGCATTTGGCCCATATCCCTCTATACCCATCACACCCATGTAACTATCTAAATGCTTTTTAAAAGATAAAATTGTACCCGCCTCTACTACTACCTCTGGCAGCTTGTTCCAGACACTCACCACCCTCTGTGTGAAAAAATTGCCCCACTAGACACTTTTGTATCTCTCCCCTCTCAATTTAAACCTATGCCCTCTAGTTTTAGACTCCTCTACCTTTGGGAAAATATATTGACTATCTAGCTGATCTGTGCCCCTCATTATTTTATAGACCTCTATAAGGTCACCCCTCAGCCTCCTACGCTCCAGAGAAAAAAGTCCCAGTCTATCCAACCTCTCCTTATAACTCAAACCATCAAGTCCCGGTAGCATCCTAATAAATATTTTCTGCACTCTTTCTAGTTTAATAATATTCTTTCTATAATAGGGTGACCAGAACTGTACACAGTATTCCAAGTGTGGCCTTACCAATGTCTTGTCCAACTTCAACAAGACATTCCAACTCCTGTATTTAATGTTCTGACCGATGAAACCAAGCATGCCGAATGCCTTCTTCACCACTCTGTCCACCTGTGACTCCACTTTCAAGGAGCTATGAACATGTACCCTTAGATCTCTTTGTTCTGTAACTCTCCCCAACGCCCTACCATTAACTGAGTAAGTCCTGCCCTGGTTCAATCTACCAAAATGCATCACCTCACATTTGTCTGAATTAAACTCCATCAGCCATTTGTCAGCCCACTGGCCCAATTGATCAAGATCCCGTTGCAATTGGAGATAACTTTCTTCACTCTCCACTATGGCACAGAGAATTTATAGAATTAGGAGCCTATGGCACAGAGAATTTACAAAATTAGGATCCAAAGCACAGAACCTATAGAATTGGGATCCTATAGCACAGAGAATACCAGGGACCTGGGTTCGATTCCCGGCTTGGGTCACTGTCTGTGTGGAGTTTGCACATTCTCCTCGTGTCTGCGTGGATTTCCTCTGGGTGCTCCGGTTTCCGCCCACAGTCCAAAGATGTGCGGGTTAGGGTGATTGGCCATGCTAAAAATTGCCCCTTAGTGTCCTGAGATGTGTAGGTTAGGGGGATTAGTGGGTAAAAATGTGGGGATATGGGGGCAGAGCCTGGGTGGGATTGTGGTCGGTGCAGACTCGATGGGCCAAATGGCCTCTTTCTGCAGTGTAGGGTTTCTATGTTCTAATGGGGATCCTATAGCACGGAGAATCTATAGAATTAGGATCCTATACCACATAATCTGTAGAATTTTGATCCTATAGCACAGAATCTATATAATTAGGATCCTATAGCACAGAATTTATAGAATTAGGATCCTATAGCACTGAACCTGTGGAATTAGGATCCTATAGCACAGATAATCTATATCATTAGGATCCGATATCACAGAATCTATAGAATTAGGATCCGATAGCACAGAATCTATAGAATTGGGATCCTATAGCACATAATCTATAGAATTAGGATCCTATAGCACATAATCTATATAATTAGGACACTATAGCACAGAATCTATAGAATCGGGATCATATAGCACAGATAATCTATAGAATTAGGACCCTATAGCACACAATCAATAGAATTGGGATCCTATAGCACATAATCTATAGAATTAGGATCCTATAGCACAGAACCTATAGAACTTGAATCCTATCGTACTGAATCTGTAGAATTAGGATCCTATAGCACAGAGAATCTAGATCATTAGGATTCTATAGCACAGAATCTATAGAATTAGGATCCTATAGCACAGATAATCTATATCATTAGGATCATATAGCACATAACCTATAGAATTAGGATCCTTTAGCATAGAATCTATAGAATTAGGATCCTATAGTACAGAGAATATATAGAATTAGGATCCTATAGCACAGAGAATCTATAGAATTAGGATCATTTAGCACAGAATCTATGGAATTAGGATCCTATAGCTCAGAATCTATAGAATTAGGATCCTATAGCACAGAATCTATAGAATTAGGATCCTCTAGCACAGAATCTATACAGCACAGAGAATCTATAGAATTAGGATCCTTTAGCACAGATAATCTATAGAATTAGGATCATTTAGCACAAAATCTATATAGCACAGAGAATCTATAGAATTAGGATCCTTTAGCACAGAGAATCTATAGAATTAGGATCCTTTAGCACAGATAATCTATAGAATTAGGATCCTTTAGCACAGCATCTATAGAATTAGGATCCTTTAGCACAGAGAATCTATAAAATTAGGATCCTTTAGCACAGAGAATCTATAGAATTAGGATCCTTTATATTTGACAAATATTTTTTTAATGTGATCAAGTGTGTGGATGATGGTAGTGCGATTGATGTAGTTTATATGGATTTTCGCAAAGTCTTTGACAAAGTCCCACATGGGAGACTGAGAAGGTTAAAGCACATGGGATTGAGGGAAACGTGGCGAGAATGAGTCCAAAACTGGCTTAGTAATAGGTCACAAAAAATGTTGGTAGAAGGATGTTTGAGTGACTGGAGCCCAAGTGTCCAGTGGCGCACCATAAGGTTCAGTGCTGGGACCCTTACTGTTTGTTATATACATAAATGATACAGATGAAATGTGGGGGGGAAAGGTAACAAGTTTGCAGATGGCACCAAGATTGGTCGGGTGGTTAATAGTGAAGAAGGTGGTCGTAGGTTACAAGACGATATAGATGGGCTGGTCAGATGGGCAGAGCTGTGGCAGATGGTATTAAACCCTGATAAGTGTGAGGTGATGCACTTTGGAAGGAGAAACAAGGCAGAGGAGTATTAATGAATGTTAGGACACCGGGAAGCTCAGAGGGATCTTGGGGTAATTATTCACAGATCCCTGAAGGTGGCAGAGCAGATGAGTAGGATAGCTAAGGAAGGTAAATGGGACACTTGCTTTTATCAGTCGTGGCATAGAGTATAAGAACAAGGAGGAATACTGTGTGCAGTTCTGGTCACCTCACTATAGGAAGGATGTGATTGCACTCGAGGGG
This sequence comes from Mustelus asterias, assembly GCF_964213995.1. Classification (NCBI taxonomy): domain Eukaryota; kingdom Metazoa; phylum Chordata; class Chondrichthyes; order Carcharhiniformes; family Triakidae; genus Mustelus; species Mustelus asterias. Next base: position 127,574,507 of record NC_135810.1, on the reverse strand, counting down.
GTACAGAGGAGATTCACCAGGATGTTGCCTGGGATGGAGCGTTTGAGCTATAAGGAGAGACTGGATAGGCTTGGATTGTTTTCTTCAGAGCAGAGGAGGCTGAGTGGGGACATGATTGAGGTGTGTAAGATTGAGGGGAATGGACAGTAGGGAGCAGCTGTTCCCCTTGTGGGGTCAATCACGAGGGGGCAGAGTTTTAGGGTGGGGGCTGGAGATTCAGAGGATTTGAGAAAAAATGTTTTCACTCAGGCTGGTGGGAATCTGGAATGCGCTGCCTGGGAAGGTAGTAGAGACCGGAAACCTTACAACCATTTAAAAATATTTGGATGAGCACTTGAAATATCGTAACATTCAAAAATATTGGACTATTCCTGGAAAATGGGATTAGTGCGACTTTAGTGGTGGTTCTTCTTGGTGTAGACTCGATGGGCAGAAGGGCCTTTTCTGTGCTGTATGACTCTATTTCTCGATCAGGTCACCCCTCAGTCTTCTCTGCTCCAATGAAAACAACCCAAGCCTATCCAACCTCTCTTCATATCTTAAATGCTCCATCCCAGGCAGCCTCCTGGTGAATCTCCTCCGCACCCCCTCCAGTGCAATCACATCCTTCCTGTTCACGTGTAACAAATGCAAGAGGATGAATGGCCTTTGCCTGTTGCTGTCTGATAGGCTCAAAGGGCTGAATGGTCTTCTCCTGTTTCTGTGTAACAGGCTACAGAAGGGTGATGGACTGGGCACGTTCCTCTGAGCCCGAGATTAGAGAGAGGGAAATTCAGTCCAGGGACAGGGTCCAATGAGCGTCAGCAGAAATTGGTGTCTTCAGGTTGTGGAGATGGGAAATAAGGACCCAGGTCACAACCGGCAATGTCAGTGTGTTCGATGGAAAAACAAAACTTTCACACGATTTATTTTTGCTCCATTTATTTTCCTGTTGCAGAGGGCGATCCCAGTGGACATTTTAGGATTGACAAGAAGACAGGGCTTTTATCCACAAACAGAGGACTGGACAGGGAATCCATTTCAGTCTACACCTTGACCATTCTGGCCCGAGACCAGGGGATCCCACAACATAGCAGCACAGTAACTGTCTCGATTACAGTGCTTGATATTAATGATAATTCACCCACCTTCATGGATTCCTCGTACAACATCGACATCCCAGAGAATAGTGCAGCTGGGACGGTGGTTCTGGAAGTTTCTGCTTCTGATGATGATGAAGGATCTAACGGTGATGTGTTGTATTATTTGAGCAGTGAAGTCCAGGGTATGTTTCACATTGATGAGATGGGAAGGATTAGCACGGTCATGTCCCTGGATCGGGAGAAACTGTCCACTTACACATTCCTGGTACAAGCAGTCGACTCTGCTCCCTCCGACCCCAGGAGTTCCACGACTCGAGTGAGAATAAACGTGAAGGATATCAATGATAATTCTCCAGTTTTCATCGTGGACCCACTCATTGTAAACATCTCCAAACACGTCCCAGTCAACCAGGTGGTAGCCACCATGAAGGCAGAGGACAAAGACTTTGGTGCAAACGCCTCCATATTTTACCGATTCTCGGCAGTGATAACAGGGTTCAGCATCAACTCCTTCACGGGAGAGATTCGCTTGCTGACCTCTGTGTCTTCGATGACTCAGAGCGAGCGGACATTGTTTGTGGTGGCGACAGATCAGGGTTCACCGCCTTGTTCGTCCACGGGAGTTGTGATGGTCTACCTGAGAGAGGAACAATATCGGGGCATTCGGTTCCGACGAAGCATCAATGAGGTCCCTCTGACCGAGAACTCTGCACCAGGTATGAGCACAAGAAACACCTCGTTCCTCAGCAACAGGACACTCACTCACTCACTCGCTCACTCACTCGCTCACTCGCTCACTCACTCACTCACACACTCACTCACTCGCTCACTCGCTCACTCACTCACTCACTCACTCACACACTCGCTCACTCGCTCGCTCGCTCACTCACTCGCTCACTCGCTCACTCGCTCACTCGCTCACTCACTCACTCGCTCACTCGCTCACTCGCTCACTCACTCGCTCACTCGCTCACTCGCTCACTCACTCACTCACACACTCGCTCACTCGCTCGCTCGCTCGCTCACTCACACACACTCGCGCACACACTCACTCACTCCCTCAATCGCTCACACTCGCTCACACACACACACTCACTCACTCACACTCGCTCACTCACTCACTCACTCATTCAAAGAACGAAGAAAATTACAGCACAGGAACAGGCCCTTCAGCCCTCCAAGCCTGCACCGACCATGCTGCCCGACTTAACTAAAACCCCCTACCCTTCCGGGGACCATATCCCTCTATTCCCATCCTATTCATGTACTTGTCAAGACACCCCTTAAAACTCACTCCCGTATCCGCTTCCACTCCCTCCCCCGGCAACGTGTTCCAGGCACCCACCACCCTCTGTGTAAACAATCTGCCTCTTACATCTCCTTTAAACCTTGCCCCTCGCACCTTAAACCTGTGCCCCCGAGTCATTGACTCTTCCACCCTGGGAAAAAGCTTCTGACTATCCACACTCACTCACTCGCTCACAGACTCGCACGCTCGGTCAATCGCTCACTCACTCACCCGCTCACTCATTCATTCACTCACTCACTCATTCACTCGCTCACTCACACACTCACTGGCTCACACTCACTCATTCACTCACACACTCACCTGCTCGCTCATTCATTCACTCACTCACTCACACACTCACTGGCTCACACTCACTCATTCACTCACACACTCACTCGCTCACACTCACTCATTCACTCACACACTCACCTGCTCGCTCATTCATTCACTCACTCACTCACTCACTCACTCACACACTCACTCACTCGTTCACTCACACACTCACTCGCTCACACTCACTCATTCACTCACACACTCACGCACTCATTCATTCATTCACTCACTCACTCACTCACTCACTCACTCACTCACTCAATCACTCAATCACTCACACACTCACTTGCTCACTTACTCACTCGCATACTCACACTTACTCGCTCTCTCACTCACTCACTTGCACACACTCACTCGCTCACTCAATCACTCGCACACCCACTCACTCGCTCGCTCACTCACTCACTCGCTCGCTCACTCACTCACTTGCACACTCACTCACGCTCGCTCACTCACTCACTCACTTGCTCACTCTCACTCACTCACTTGCTCACTCACCCGCTCCCTCACTCGCTCACTCAATCGCTCACTCACTCACTCATACACTCACTCACTCGCTCACTCACTCGCTCACTCACTCGCTCACTCACTCTCTCACTCACTTACCCATTCTCTCACTCCCTCACTCACACTCACTCGCTCACATTCACACGCACACACACTCACTCGCTCACTCACTCACACTCACTCGCTCACACACTCGCTCACTCGCTCACTCATTCACTCACACACTCGCTCACTCACTCCCTCGCTCACTCACTCACACACACTCGCTCACTCACTCGCTCACTCACTCGCTCGCTCACTCACTCACACTCACTCACTTACTCACTAGCTCACTCACTCACTCGCTCACTCACTCACGCACTCGCTCACTCACTCCCTTGCTCACTCACTCACACACTCGCTCACACACTCACTCGCTCACACACACGCTCACTCGCTCACTCACTCACTCACGCATTCGCTCACTCACTCACTCACACACTCGCTCACTCACTCCCTTGCTCACTCACTCACTTACTTGCTTACTCACTCGCTCACTCGCTCACTCACTCACTCTCTCACTCGCTCACTCACTCGCTCACTCACTCACTCACTCACTCACACCCCCGCTCACTCACTCACACACCCGCTCACTCACTCAATCACACACTCACTCACTCGCTCGCTCACTCACTCATTTACCCATTCTCTCACTCACTCTCACTTGCTCACTCACTCGCTCGCTCACTCACTCACTCGCTCGCTCACTCACCCGCTCCCTCGCTCACTCAATCAAACACTCACTCAATCACTCACTCACACATGCACTCACTCACCCGCTCCCTCACTTACTCACTCACTCGCTCGCTTGCTCGCTCACTCACACACGCTCGCTCACTCATTCACTCACACACGCACTCACTCACTCACCCGCTCCCTCACCTGCTCCCTCACTTGCTCGCTCGCTTGCTCGCTCACTCACACACGCTCGTTCACTCGCTCACTCACTCACTTGCTCACTCACTTGCTCGCTCACTCACACACTCACTCACCCACTCAGTCTCTCGCTCGCTCACTCACTCACTTACCCATTCTCTCACTCACTCGCTCACTCACCCACTCCCTCGCTCGCTCACTCAATCACTCACTCAATCACTTACTCACACACGCACTCACTCACCTGCTCCCTCACTTGCTCACTCTCTCACTCGCTCACTCACACACACTCGCTCGCTCACTCGCTCGCTCGCTCACTCGCACACTCACTCACTCACTCGCTCCCTCGCTCACTCACTCACTTACCTCACTCACCTGCTCCCTCACTTGCTCACTCACTCACTCTCACTCACTCCCTCACTCACTCGCTCGCTCGCGCACTCACACTCACTCACTCGCTCACTCCCTCACTCGCTCGCTTACTCACCCGCTCGCTCACTCACTCACTCACTCGCTCACACAGTCACTCACTCACTCACTCGCACACTCACTGACTCTCACTCCCTCGCTCGCTCACTCAATCAAGTACTCACTCACTCATCTGCTCCCTCACCTGCTCCCTCAATTGCTCACTCGCTCGCTCGCTCGCTCGCTCGCTCACTCACTCGCTCACTCACTCACCCACACACACTCACTCACTCACCCACACACACTCACTCACTCACATACACTCACTCACTCCCTCACTCACTCACTCCCTCACTCACTCACACAGTCACTTACTCACACTCACTCACTCGCTCACTCACTCACACTCATTCACTCACACTCGCTCGCTCACTCAGCCGCTCCCTCACTCGCTCACTCACTCGCACGCTGCTCACTCACTCACACTCACTCGCTCGCTCACTCACTTACTCACTCACACTCTCACTCGCTCACTCACACACACTCGCTCGCTCACTCACTCACTCACACTCGCTCGCTCACTCACTCACACTCGCTCGCTCACTCACTCACTCACTCCCTCGCTCACTCACACATACACACTCACTCACACACTCATGCTCACTCACATGCTCACTCACTTGCTCGCTCACTCGCTCGCTCGCTCACTCACACACTCACTCACTCGCTCGCTCCCTCGCTCACTCACTCACTTACCTCACTCACCTGCTCCCTCACTTGCTCACTCACTCACTCTCACTCACTCCCTCACTCACTCGCTCTCTTACTCACTCGCTCGCTCACTCACTCACTCGCTCTCTTACTCGCTCGCTCACTCACTCGCTCACACAGTCACTCACTCACTCGCACACTCACTGACTCTCACTCCCTCGCTCGCTCACTCAATCAAATACTCACTCACTCACTCATCCGCACCCTCACCTGCTCCCTCAATTGCTCACTCACACGCTCGCTCACTCACTCACTCGCTCGCTCACTCACTCGCTCACTCACTCACTCACACACACTCACTCACTCACATACACTCACTCACTCACACAGTCACTCACTCACACTCACTCACTCGCTCACTCACTCACATGCGCTCGCTCACACGCGCTCGCACACTCAGCCGCTCCCTCACTCGCTCACTCACTCGCACGCTCGCTCACTCACTCACACTCACTCGCTCACTCACTCACACTCACTCGCTCACTCACTCACACTCACTCGCACGCTCGCTCACTCACTCACACTCACTCGCTCACTCACTCACACTCACTCGCTCACTCACTCACTCACACTCACTCACTCGCTCTCTCACTCGCTCGCTCACTCATACTCACTCACTCACTCACACTCACTCGCTCACTCACTCACTCACTGTCACTCATTCACACTCGCTCGCAGGCTCACTTGCTGGCTCTCTCACTCTCGCTCGCTCGCTCACTCACTCGCTCACACACTCACTCACTCGCTCACTCACTCACTCACTCACTCACACTCACTCACTCGCTCACTCACTCGCTCTCTCACTTACCCATTCTCTCACTCACTCACTCACTCGCTCGCTCACTCACCCACTCCCTCGCTCACTCACTCACTCACTCGCTCAATCACTCACTCACCCGCTCACTCATTCACTCACTCACTCAATCACTCACTCACCCGCTCCCTCACCTGCTCCCTCACTTGCTCACTCACTCACTCTCACTCACTCCCTCACTCGCTCGCTCACTCACTCACACTCACTCACTCGCTCACTCACTCACTCGCTCGCTTACTCACTCGCTCGCTCCCTCACTCATTCGCTCCCTCACTCACTCGCTCCCTCACTCACACGCTCACTCCCTCACGTGCTCACTCCCTCACCCTCTCACTCACTCATACGCTCACTCGCTCGCTCACACTCTCACTTGCTCGCTTGCTCACTCGCACACTCACTTACTCACTCACACAATCACTCACCCACTTTCTTAGTCGCTCTCTCACTCACTTACCCATTCTCTCACTCACTCACTCACACACTCGCTCACACTCACTCACGCACACTCACACACACTCGCTCACATTCACTCACACACTGACTCGCTCACTCACTCACTCGCTCACTCTCTCTCACTCACTCACTCACTCAGTTACCCATTCTCCCACTCACTGTCTCACTCACACACTCGTTCACTCAATCACTAACTCGCTCACACACTCACTCACTCCTTCACTTGCTCACTCATTCACTCACTCGCTTGCTCGCTCACACTCACACTCACTCGCTCACTCATTCACTTACTCACTCACACACTCACACTCACTCACTCACTCTCTCACTCACTTACCCATTCTCTCACTCCCTCACACACACTCACTCACACTCGCTCACATTCACACACACTCACTCGCTCACACACTCGCTCACTTGCTCACTCACTCACTCACTCACTCACTCACTCACTCGCTCGCTCACTCACTCACTCACTCACTCACACTCACTCACTCACACACTCGCTCACTCACTTCCTTGCTCACTCACTCACACACTCGCTCACTCACTCACTCACTCACTTACTCACTCGCTCACTCACTCACTCACTAACTCACTCACTCACACACTCGCTCACTCACTTCCTTGCTCACTCACTCACACACACTCGCTCACTCGCTCGCTCACTCACTCACTCACTCACACACTCACTCACTCACTCACTCACTCACTCACTCACTCACTCACTCACTCACTCACACTCACTTACTCACTCACTTACTCGCTTACTCACTCGCTCACTCCTTCACTCACTCACATACTTGCTTACTCACTCGCTGACTCACTCGCTCTCTCATGCACTCACTCGCTCGCTCACTCACTCACACACCCGCTCACTCACTCAATCACACACTCGCTCACTCACTCATTTACCCATTCTCTCACTCACTCACACTCACTCACTCACTCGCTCGCTCACTCACCCGCTCCCTCGCTCACTCAATCAAACACTCACTCAATCACTCACTCACACACGCACTCACTCACCCGCTCCCTCAACTGCTCCCTCACTTGCTCACTCACTCACTCTCACTCACTCCCTCACTCGCTCGCTCGCTCGCGCACTCACACTCACTCGCTCACTCACTCAATCGCTCGCTTACTCACTCGCTCGCTCACTCACTCACACTCACTCGCTCGCTCACTTGCTCACTCACACACTCGCTCACACAGTCACTCACTCACACTCACTCACTCGCTCACTCACTCACTCGCTCGCTTACTCACTCGCTCGCCCACTCACTCACTCGCTCACAGTCACTCCCTCACTCACTCGCTCGCTCGAGCACTCACACTCAGTCACTCGCTCACTCACACACTCACTCACTCACTCACCCACTCACTCTCTCGCTCGCTCACTCACTCACTTACCCATTCTCTCACTCACCCACTCACTCGCTCACTCACCCACTCCCTCGCTCGCTCACTCAATCAAACATTCACTCAATCACTTACTCACACACGCACTCACTCACCTGCTCCCTCACTCACTCTCACTCGCTCACTCACACGCTCGCTCGCTCGCTCGCTCACTCACTCACACTCGCTCGCTCACTCACTCACGCTCGCTCCCTCCCTCACTCACTCACACTCCCTCGCTCACTCACACACACACACTCACTCACACACTCATGCTCACTCACATGCTCACTCACTTGCTCACTCACTCTCTCGCTCGCTCACTCACACACTCACTCACTCGCTCGCTCACTCACTCACCCATTCACTCACTCACTCACTCACTGACTCTCACTCCCTCGCTCACTCAATCAAATACTCACTCACTCATCCGCTCCCTCACCTGCTCCCTCAATTTCTCACTCACTCACTCGCTCACTCACTCGCTCGGTCACTCACTCGCTCACTCACTCACGCACACACTCACTCACTCACGCACACACTCACTCACTCACATACACTCACTCACTCCCTCACTCGCTCACACAGTCACACACTCACACTCACTCACTCGCTCACTCACTCACACTCATTCACTGAGACTCGCTCGCTCACTCAGCTGCTCCCTCACTTGCTCACTCACTCGCACGCTCGCTAACTCACTCACACTCACTCGCTCACTCACACACTCTCACTCGCTCACTCACACACTCACTCGCTCACTCACTCACTCACTCACACTCACTCACTCACTCGCTCTCTCACTCGCTCGCTCGCTCGCTCGCTCACTCATACTCACTCACTCACAGTCACTCACTCACTCGCTCACTCACTCGTTCACTCACTCACTCACTGTCACTCATTCACACTCGCTCGCAGGCTCACTCGCTCGCTCTCTCACTCTCGCTCGCTCGCTCGCTCACTCACTCGCTCACACACTCACTCACTCGCTCACTCACTCACTCACACTCACTCACTCGCTCACTCACTCGCTCACTCACTCGCTCTCTCACTTACCCATTCTCTCACTCAATCACTCTCTCACCCGCTCACTCACTCACTCACTCACTCGATCACTCACTCACCTGCTCCCTCACTTGCTCACTCACTCACTCTCACTCACTCCCTCATACTCACCCGCTCACTCACTCACTCAATCACTCACTCACCCGCTCCCTCATCTGCTCCCTCACTTGCTCACTCACTCACTCTCACTCACTCCCTCACTCACTCGCTCGCTCGCTCACTCACACTCACTCACTCACTCGCTCACTCACTCGCTTACTCACTCGCTCGCTCCCTCACTCACTTGCTCCCTCACTCACTCGCTCCCTCAGTCACACGCTCACGCCCACACTCACTCATGCGCTCACTCCCTCACACTCTCACTCACTCATACGCTCACTCGCTCGCTCACACACTCACTTGCTCGCTTGCTCACTCGCACACTCACTTACCCACTCACACAATCACTCAATCACTCACCCACTCTCTTACTCACTCTCTCACTCACTCGCTCACACTCACTCACGCTCGCTCACTCACACACACTCGCTCACATTCACTCACACACACTCACTCGCTCACTCACTCACACACTGACTCGCTCGCTCGCTCTCTCTCACTCACTCACTCGCTCACTCACTCAGTTACCCATTCTCCCACTCACTGACTCACTCACACACTCGTTCACTCACTCACTAACTCGCTCACACACTCACTCACTCATTCACTCACACGCTTGCTCGCTCACACTCACACTCACTCGCTCACTCTCTCGCTCGCTCACTCACTCTCTCTCTCGCTCGCTCTCGCACTCACTCACTCGCTCACTCACTCGCTCACTCACACACTCGCTCACTCACTCTCTCACTCACTTTCCCATTCTCTCACTCACTCACACACACACACACACACTCGCTCACTCACTCACTCACACTCACTCACTCTCACTCGCTCGCTCACTCACTCACTCTCTCGCTCGCTCGATCGCTCACTCACTCACACTCACTCACTCTCACTCGCTCCATCACTCACTCACTCTCTCGCTCACTCACTCACACTCACTCACTCTCACTCGCTCGCTCACTCACTCACTCTCTCGCCCGCTCGATCGCTCACTCACTCACACTCACTCACTCTCACTCGCTCCATCACTCACTCACTCTCTCGCTCACTCACTCACACTCACTCACTCTCACTCGCTCCCTCACTCGCTCACTCACTCACACACACACAGGCTCACTCACTCGCTCACTCACTCGCTTACTCACTCGCTCGCTCACTCACTCACTCGCTCACTCGCTCGCTCACTCACTCGCTCACTCACTCGCTCGCTCAATCACTCACTCACTCGCTCAGTCACTCGCTCGCTCACTCACTCGCTCACTCACTCGCTCGCTCACTCACTCACTCACTCGCTCACTCACTCGCTCGCTCACTCACTCACTCGCTCAGTCACTCGCTCGCTCGCTCGCTCTCTCGCTCGCTCACACACTCACTTACCCATTCTCTCACTCACTCACTCGCACACTCACTCACACTCACTCACACTCACTCACTTGCTCACTCACTCACTCACACACTCACTCATTCGCTCGCTCAATCACCCGGTCCCTCACCAACTCACTCACTCACTCACTCACTCACTCACTCAGTCACTTACTCATTTATTTACTCACTCAGTCACTCACTCATTTATTCACTCACTCATGAACTCACCCACTCACTCATCCACTCACTCACGCACACACTCGCTCACATTCACTCACACACATGCTCACTCACTCGCTCGCTCACTCACTCGCTCGCTCACTCACTCACTCACTCACTCACTCACTCACTCACTCAGTCACTTACTCATTTATTCACTCACTCAGTCACTCACTCATTTATTCACTCACTCATGAACTCACCCACTCACTCATCCACTCACTCACGCACACACTCGCTCACATTCACTCACACACATGCTCACTCACTCGCTCGCTCACTCACTCACTCACTCGCTCACTCACTCACTCGCTCGCTCACTCACACTCACTCACTCGCTCGCTCACTCACTCGCTCAGTCACTCGCTCGCTCACTCGCTCACTCTCTCGCTCAGTCACTCGCTCACTCACCCGCTCACTCGCTCGATCATTCGCTCGCTCACTCACTCGCTCTCTCGCTCACTCACTCACTCGCTCTCTCGCTCGCTCACTCACACACTCACTTACCCATTCTCTCACTCACTCACTCACTCACTCGCACTCACTCACTTGCTCACTCACTCACTCACACATTCACTCATTCACTCGCTCACTCACCCGCTCCCTCGCTCGCTCACTCAATCACTCACTCACTCACCCGCTCCCTCACCTGCGCCCTCACTTGCTCACTCACTCGCTCGCTTGCTCGCTCACGCACTCACTTACCCATTCTCTCACTCACTCACTTACTCGCACACTCACTCACACACTCATTCGCTCGCTCACTCACCCGCTCCCTCACTCACTCACTCACCCGCTCCCTCACTCACTCACTCAATCACTCATCCACTCCCTCACTTGCTCGCTCACTCACTCAGTCGCTCGCTCGCTCACCCACTCGCTCACACACACACTCGCTCACTCACTGACTCACTCACTCACTCACTCGCTCACTCACTCGCTCTCTCGCTCGCTTGCTCACTCATACGCACTCACTCGCTCACTCACACACTCACTCACTCGCTCATTCGCTTGCTCGCTCATTCGCTCACTCAATCACTCACTCATTTATTTACTCACTCACTTATTCACTCACTCACTCACTTACTCGCTCACTCACTCACTCACTCTCTCACTCACTCACGCGCTCACTCACTCACTCTCTCGCTCGCTCGCTCTCTCGCTCGCTCACACACTCACTTACCCATTCTCTCACTCACTCACTCACTCGCACACTCACTCACACTCACTCACACTCACTCACTTGCTCACTCACTCACTCACACACTCACTCATTCGCTCGCTCAATCACCCGGTCCCTCACCAACTCACTCACTCACTCACTCACTCACTCACTCACTCACTTACTCATTTATTCACTCACTCAGTCACTCACTCATTTATTCACTCACTCATGAACTCACCCACTCACTCATCCACTCACTCACGCACACACTCGCTCACATTCACTCACACACATGCTCACTCACTCGCTCGCTCACTCACTCACTCGCTCGCTCACTCACTCGCTCGCTCACTCACACTCACTCATTCGCTCGCTCGCTCACTCACACTCCCTCACTCGCTCACTCACACTCGCTCACTCACTCACTCACTCACGCACTCACTCACCCGCTCCCTCACCTGCGCCCTCACTTGCTCACTCACTCACTCACTTGCTCGCTCACTCACTCACTTACCCATTCTCTCACTCACTCACACACTCGCTCACCCGCTCCCTCACTCGCACACTCACTCGCTCACTCAATCACTCACTCGCACACTCACTCATTCGCTCGCTCGCTCACCTGCTCCCTCACTTGCTCACTCACTCGCTCACTCACTCACTCACTCGCACACTCACATATTCGCTCGCTCACTCACTCGCTCACTCACCCGCTCCCTCACTCGCTCACTCACTCACACACACACTCGCTCACTCACTCGCTCACTCACTCGCTCACTCACTCACTCACTCACTCGCACACTCACTCATTCGCTCGCTCACTCACTCGCTCACTCACCCGCTCCCTCACTCGCTCACTCACTCACACACACAGGCTCACTCACTCGCTCACTTACTCACTCACTCGCTCGCTCACTCACTCACTCACTCACTCGCTCGCTCGCTCGCTCGCTCACTCGCTCGCTCACTCGCTTGCTCACTCACTCGCTCACTCACTCGCTCAGTCACTCGCTCACTCACCCGCTCACTCCCTCGCTCACTCACGCGCTCTCTCGCTCACTCACTCACTCGCTCTCTTGCTCGCTCACTCACACACTCACTTACCCATTCTCTCGCTCACTCACTCACTCGCACTCACTCACTTGCTCACTCACTCACTCACACACTCACTCATTCACTCGCTCACTCACCCGCTCCCTCGCTCGCTCACTCAATCACTCACTCACTCACTCACTCACCCGCTCCCTCACCTGCGCCCTCACTTGCTCACTCACTCGCTCGCTTGCTCGCTCACGCACTCACTTACCCATTCTCTCACTCACCCGCACACTCACTCACTCTCACTCACTCACTCGCTCACTCACTCACACACTCATTCGCTTGCTCACTCACCCGCTCCCTCACTCACTCCCTCACTCACTCACCTGCTCCCTCACTCACTCACTCAATCACTCACTCACACACGCACTCACTCACTCACTCATCCGCTCCCTCATTTGCTCGCTCACTCACTCAGTCGCTCGCTCGCTCACCCACTCGCTCACACACACACTCACTCACTCACTCACTCACTCACTCACTCACTCACTCACTCACTCACTCACTCGCTCACTCACTCGCTCTCTTGCTCGCTCGCTCTCTCATACGCACTCACTCGCTCACTCACACACTCACTCACACACTCATTCGCTTGCTCGCTCATTCGCTCACTCAATCACTCACTCATTTATTTACTCACTCACTTATTCACTCACTCACTCACTCACTTACTCGCTCGCTCACTCACTCACTCACTCACTCTCTCGCTCGCTCGCTCTCTCGCTCGCTCGCTCACACACTCACTTACCCATTCTCTCACTCACTCCCTCACTCGCACACTCACTCACACTCACTCACACTCACTCACTTGCTCACTCACTCACTCACTCACACACTCACTCATTCGCTCGCTCAATCACCCGCTCCCTCACCAACTCACTCACTCACTCACTCACTCAGTCACTTACTCATTTATTCACTCACTCAGTCACTCACTCATTTATTCACTCACTCATGAACTCACCCACTCACTCATCCACTCACTCACGCACACACTCGCTCACATTCACTCACACACACGCTCACTCACTCGCTCACTCACTCGCTCGCTCACTCACTCGCTCACTCACTCACTCACTCGCTCGCTCACTCACTCGCTCGCTCGCTCGCTCACTCACTCACTCACTCGCTCGCTCGCTCACACACTCACTTACCCATTCTCTCACTCACTCACTCACTCACACACTCACTCATTCGCTCGCTCACACACCCGCTCCCTCACTCGCTCAATCACTCACTCACTCACACACACGCACTCACTCACTCATTCACTCACCTGCTCCCTCACTTGCTCACTCACTCACTCACCTGCTCCCTCACTTGCTCACTCACTCACTCATTCACACACTTACTCATTCGCTCGCTCACTCACCCGCTCCCTCATTCACTCACTCACTCACTCATCCGCTCCCTCAACTGCTCCCTCACTTGTTCACTCACTCGCTCGCTTGCTCGCTCACTCACTCACTCACGCACACACTCGCTCACTCGCTCGCTCACTCACTCACTCGCTCACTCGCTCACTCACTCAATCGCTCACTGACTCGCTCACTCACTCGCTCACTCGCTCGCTCACTCGCTCACTCACTCGCTCACTCACTCGCTCACTCACTCGCTCACTCGCTCTCTCGCTCACACACTCACTTACCCATTCTCTCACTCACTCACTCACTCGCACACTCACTCACACTCACTCACTTGCTCACTCACACACTCACTCATTCGCTCGCCCACTCACCCGCTCCTTCACTCACTCACTCACTCATTTATTCACTCACTCAGTCACTTACTCATTTATTCACTCACTCAGTCACTCACTCATTTATTCACTCACTCACTCACTCATGAACTCACCCACTCACTCACCCACCCACCCACCCACTCACTCACTCACTCACTCACTCACTCACTCACTCATTTATTCATTCACCCAGTCACTCACTCATTAACTCACTCACTCACTCACTCACCCACTCACTCACCCACTCACTCACTCACTCAATCACCCACTCACTCACTCGCTCATTCACCCACTCACTCACTCACTCACTCACTCACTCCCACTCACCCACCCACTCATCCACCCACTCACCCACCCACTCACTCACTCGCTCATTCACCAATATAATTTAATATAACATAGAACATTACAGCGCAGTACAGGCCCTTCGGCCCTCGATGTTGCACTGACCAGTGAAACCAATCTAAAGCCCCTCTAATCTACACTATTCCAATATCATCCATATGTTTCTCCAATAACCATTTGAATGCTCTTAATGTTGACGAGTCCACCACTGCTGCAGGCAGGGCATTCCACGCCCTTACTACTCTCTGAGTAAAGAACCTACCTCTAACATCTGTCCTATATCTCTCACCCCTCAATTTAAAGCTATGTCCCCTCGTGCTAGCTATCACCATCCGAGGAAAAAGGCTCTCACTATCCACCCTACCTAATCCTCTGATCATCTTGTATGCCTCTATTAAGTCACCTCGTAACCTTCTTCTCTCTAATGAAAACAACCTCAAGCCCCTCAGCCTTTCCTCATAAGCCCTTCCCACCATACCAGGCAACATCCTGGTAAATCTACTCTGCACCCTTTCCAATGCTTCCACATCCTTCCTATAATGCAGTGACCAGAACTGTACGCAATACTCCAAGTGCGGCCGCACCAGAGTTTTGTACATCATGTTGTTTCATCAAGGGAACAAACCAGGTAGTGAGGTTTATTTGAGCTGGAAGAGATTCTAAAAGCTGAGAATTTACGTTAAACTTGTCTGGAATATTTTTAAAACTTACCTGGAAGATTGAAGGAAGCTGGAAGAGGATTGACCTGAAAGGCTGAGCTGATTGGGTCTCTACCCTGATCTCATCAAGTTAGATAAAGGATTTTGGTGAAATTCCGCAGAGAGCGTGAAGTTCTGGAACTCACATGACCTGGTTCAGAAAGAGAGGAGTGAGAGTCAGGGTTACAAGTTAGCAAGGAATGAGCTGAAAAAGAGGCTGAGGAGAGCTAGGAGGGGACATGAGAAGTCCTTGGCGGGACAGATCAAGGAAAACCCCAAGGCTTTTTACTCTTATGTGAGGAATAAAAGAATGACCAGGGTGAGGTTAGGGCCGGTCAAGGACAGCAGTGGGAACTTGTGCATGGAGTCAGAAGAGATAGGCGAGGTGATGAATGAATACTTTTCTTCAGTGTTCACCAAGGAGAGGGGCCATGTTTTTGAGAAAGAGAAGGTGTTACAGGCTAATAGGCTGGAGGAAGCAGATGTTCGGAGGGAGGATGTACTAGCAGTTTTGAATAAACTGAAGGTCGATAAGTCCCCTGGGCCTGATGAAATATATCCTAGGATTCTTTGGGAGGCAAGGGGTGAGATTGCAGAGCCTTTGGCTTTGATCTTTGGGTCCTCACTGTCCACGGGGATGGTGCCAGAGGACTGGAGAGTGGCGAATGTTGTTCCTCTGTTTAAGATAGGGAATAGAAATGACCCTGGTAATTATAGACCGGTTAGTCTTACTTCGGTGGTTGGTAAGTTGATGGAAAAGGTCCTTAGGGATGGGATTTACGACCATTTAGAAAGATGCGGATTAATCCGGGATAGTCAGCACGGATTCGTGAAGGGCAAGTCATGCCTCACAAATTTGATAGAATTTTTTGAGGAGGTAACTAAGTGTGTTGATGAAGGTAGGGCAGTTGATGTCATATACATGGATTTTAGTGAGGCGTTTGATAAGGTCCCTCATGGTCGGCTTGTGATGAAAGTAAGGAGGTGTGGGATAGAGGGAAAGTTGGCCGATTGGATAGGTAACTGACTATCTGATCGAAGACAGAGGGTGGTGGTGGATGGAAAATTTTCGGATTGGAGGCAGGTTGCTAGCGGAGTGCCACAGAGATCAGTGCTTGGTCCTCTGCTCTTTGAGATTTTTATTAATGACTTAGAGGAGGGGGCTGAAGGGTGGATCAGTAAATTTGCTGATGACACCAAGATTGGTGGAGTAGTGGATGAGGTGGAGGGCTGTTGTAGGCTGCAAAGAGACATAGATTGGATGCAAAGCTGGGCTGAAAAATGGCAAATGGAGTTTAACCCTGATAAATGTGAGGTGATTCATTTTGGTAGGACTAATTTAAATGTGGATTACAGGTCAAAGGTAGGGTTCTGAAGACTGTGGAGGAACAGAGAGATCTTGGGGTCCATATCCACAGATCTCTAAAGGTTGCCACTCAAGTGGATAGAGCTGTGAAGAAGGCCTATAGTGTGTTAGCTTTTATTAACAGGGGGTTGGAATTTAAGAGCCGTGGGGTTATGCTGCAACTGTACAGGACCTTGGTGAGACCACATTTAGAATATTGTGTGCAGTTCTGGTCACCTAAATATAAGAACAAAGAACAAAGAACAATACAGCACAGGAACAGGCCCTCCGGCCCTCCAAGCCCGCGCCGCCCCCCGGTCCAGGATTGAATCCTGAATCCAGGATCCCCGCCCAATTTTCCAGCCTATCTACATACCAATATCCTATCCACCGAGCTGTCCCTCACAGCTACGATGCTTTGTTCATCACAACCTATTAACTCACCCCCACCCCCCCATTCCAGACCATGTGATCTCCAGGGAGAGGCGAAAACCCAGAGTGAAAACCCCAGGGCCAATATGGGGAAAAAAAATCTGGGAAATTCCTCTCCGACCCCCTGAGGCGATCGAAACGAGTCCAGGAGATCACACTGGCCCTGATCGGAAAATGCTTCCCAACCCTATTCATTTCCACTTCCACGAACACCATATGAATTCCCTGCCCCCGAGACAGGTTCCCAACTATCCGCAGTCTCGCTCTGTACTGGCACCAGCAAGATGATCATAGAATGAAGCCTTGAAACGAGAAACAAGGAACAATTAGCCCGCGCCGCTCCCTGGTCCAAACTAGACCACTCTTTTGTATCCCTCCATTCCCATTCCGTTCATATAGCTGTCCAGATAAGTCTTAAACTTAAACCGCCTGGGAAGGATGTGGAAGCGCTGGAAAGAGTGCAGAGGAGATTTACCAGGATGCTGCCTGGTTTGGAGGGTAGGTCTTATGAAGAAAGGTTGAGGGAGCTAGGGCTGTTCTCTCTGGAGCGGAGGAGGCTGAGGGGAGACTTAATAAAGGTTTATAAAATGATGAAGGGGATAGATAGAGTGAACATTCAAAGACTATTTTCTCGGGTGGATGGAGCTATTACAAGGGGGCATAACTATAGGGTTCATGGTGGGAGATATAGGAAGGATGTCCGAGGTAGGTTCTTTACTCAGAGAGTGGTTGGGGTGTGGAATGGACTGCCTGCAGTGATAGTGGAGTCAGACACTTTAGGAACATTTAAGCGGTTATTGGATAGGCACATGGAGCACACCAGGATGATAGGGAGTGGGATAGCTTGATCTTGGTTTCAGATAAAGCTCAGCACAACATCGTGGGCTGAAGGGCCTGTTCTGTGCTGCACTGTTCTATGTTCTAATATATCACAAAGGAGAAAGAGACAAAGGGATATAAGGGAGGGTTGGGAGGTGTGGATGTTGGGCAGCAGGGGATGAGGCAATCGGAGAGACAGTTTGCGTGTGTGGAACGTAAATCCTGGCACAGAATAGGTGAGTCATAGAGTCAGAGAGGTTTACAGCATGGAAACAGGCCCTTCGACCCAACTTGTCCATGCCGCCATTTTTTTTTTAAAACCCTAAGCTAGTCCCAATTGCCCGCATTTGGCCCATATCCCTCTATACCCATCGTACCCATGTAACTATCTAAATGCTTTTTCAAAGACAAAATTCTACTACTACCTCTGGCAGCTTGTTCCAGACACTCACCACCCTCAGTGTGAAAAAATTGCCCCTCTGGACACTTTTGTATCTCTCCCCTCTCACCTGAAACCTATACCCTCTAGTTTTAGACTCCTCTATTTCTGGGAAAAGATATTGACGATCGAGCTGATCTGTGTCCCTCATTATTTTATAGACCTCTATAAGGTCACCCCTCAGCCTCCTACACTCCAGAGAAAAAAATCCCAGTCTATCCAGCCTCTCCTTATAACTCAATCCATCAAGTACCGGTAGCATCCTAATAAATCCTTTCTGCACTCTTCCTAGTTTAATAATATCCTTTCTATAATAAGGTGACCAGAACTGTACACAGGATTCCAAATATGGCCTTACCAATGTCTTGTACAACTTCAACAAGACATTCCAACTCCTGTGTTCAATATTCTGACCGATGAAACCAAGCATGGATGAAGGCCCTCCTCCTGTGCTGTGGGCTCAATGTTGCTTGATTTGAAGCTTTGACTCTCCAGGGTCCCAGTTGTATTCATGCAATGTTCCCGTTACTGCAGGTACGTCGGTTGTGAAGATACAGGCCCAGCATCCCGACGGCTCACACCGAGGAATCCTTCACAGTATCTTCAGTGGCAATGAAGACGGAGTCTTCACCATCCGCTCTAACACAGGTAGAGGGGCTGGGAGACACACATCCCCTCACCCACACCCTCACACACCCCCTCACACACACCCTCACACGCACCCTCACACGCACCCTCAAACACATCCTCACACACCCCCTCACACACACCCTCACACACACCCTCAGATGCATCCTCACACACCCCCTCACATAACTCCTTACACACCCCCTCACACACACCCTCACATGCATCCTCACACACCCTCTCACATACCTCCTTACACACCCCCTCACACACACCCTCACACACATCCTCACACACCCCCTCACATTCACCCTCACACACCCCCCGTACACACTTCATCACACACCCCCAGATACTCTCCCTCACAAACCCCCTATACTCACCCCGTACACACACTCCCCATGCACACACCCAGACACCCCCCCAGACACACCCCCTAAAACACACCCTCACACACCCCTGTACACGCCCACACACACACACAAACCCTCACACACACCCTCACACACACCCCGACACACTCCCTCACCAACCCCCTATACAAACCCCGTATACACAATCCGCACACACCTCCTCACACACCCCACCTCCCCCAACACCCCCCCATAAATGCCTAAACCCTCTGCTGCGATTCCGGGTGATCTGGGACAGTTTCCCAGCCCGGTGTCACTGACTGGTTCTTGTGGCCAACTGCTGACCTTTGGCACCCAGATTAGACCCGGCAACAAGCAGGGCGTGGCTGTGTGTACGGTGTGTACGGTGTGACAGTCCCTCTCAGACATTACATCCCCACGCTGTGTCAAGGGGCAAACCAGAACGACACACAATAATAGACCAGAGGGCGAAAAATGATGTGACCTTTCCTTTACCCCAATATCTCCAGGGTCAAAATCCTAATTCCACACAAATACTCACCACTGAGTCATTGCACCAGATTCCAGGCAAATACAACCAGGGTCAGTGCCGCACTGTCAGAGGGTCAGTACTGAGGGAGTGCCGCACTGTCAGAGGGTCAGTACTGAGGGAGTGCCGCACTGTCAGAGGGTCAGTGCTGAGGGAGTGCTGCACTGTCGGAGGGTCAGTACTGAGGGAGTGCCGCACTGTCAGAGGGTCAGTACTGAGGGAGTGCCGCACTGTCAGAGGGTCAGTACTGAGGGAGTGCCGCACTGTCAGAGGGTCAGTACTGAGGGAGTGCCGCACTGTCAGAGGGTCAGTACTGAGGGAGTGCCGCACTGTCAGAGGGTCAGTACTGAGGGAGTGCCGCACTGTCAGAGGGTCAGTACTGAGGGAGTGCCGCACTGTCAGAGGGTCAGTACTGAGGGAGTGCCGCACTGTCAGAGGGTCAGTACTGAGGGAGTGCCGCACTGTCAGAGGGTCAGTGCTGAGGGAGTGCTGCACTGTCGGAGGGTCAGTACTGAGGGAGTGCCGCACTGTCAGAGGGTCAGTACTGAGGGAGTGCCGCACTGTCAGAGGGTCAGTACTGAGGGAGTGCCGCACTGTCAGAGGGTCAGTGCTGAGGGAGTGCCGCACTGTCAGAGGGTCAGTGCTGAGGGAGTGCCGCACTGTCAGAGGGTCAGTACTGAGGGAGTGCTGCACTGTCAGAGGGTCAGTACTGAGGGAGTGCCGCACTGTCAGAGGGTCAGTGCTGAGGGAGTGCCGCACTGTCAGAGGGTCAGTGCTGAGGGAGTGCCGCACTGTCAGAGGGTCAGTACTGAGGGAGTGCCGCACTGTCAGAGGGTCAGTACTGAGGGAGTGCCGCACTGTCAGAGGGTCAGTACTGAGGGAGTGCCGCACTGTCAGAGGGTCAGTACTGAGGGAGTGCCGCACTGTCAGAGGGTCAGTACTGAGGGAGTGCCGCACTGTCAGAGGGTCAGTACTGAGGGAGTGCCGCACTGTCAGAGGGTCAGTACTGAGGGAGTGCCGCACTGTCAGAGAGTCAGTACTGAGGGAGTGCCGCACTGTCAGAGGGTCAGTACTGAGGGAGTGCCGCACTGTCAGAGGGTCAGTACTGAGGGAGTGCCGCACTGTCAGAGAGTCAGTACTGAGGGAGTGCCGCACTGTCAGAGGGTCAGTACTGAGGGAGTGCCGCACTGTCGGAGGGTCAGTACTGAGGGAGTGCCGCACTGTCAGAGGGTCAGTACTGAGGGAGTGCCGCACTGTCAGAGGGTCAGTACTGAGGGAGCACTGCACAGTCAGAGGGTCAGTGCTGAGGGAGTGTCGCTCTGTCAGAGGGTCAGTAATGAGGGAGTGCCGCACTGGCAGAGCGTCAGTACTGAGGGAGTGCTGCACTGTCAGATGGTCAGTACTGAGGGAGTGTCGCCCTGTCAGAGGGTCAGTACTGAGGGAGTGCCGCACTGTCAGAGGGTCAGTACTGAGGGAGCACTGCACAGTCAGAGGGTCAGTGCTGAGGGAGTGTCGCTCTGTCAGAGGGTCAGTAATGAGGGAGTGCCGCACTGGCAGAGCGTCAGTACTGAGGGAGTGCTGCACTGTCAGATGGTCAGTACTGAGGGAGTGTCGCCCTGTCAGAGGGTCAGTACTGAGGGAGTGTCGCCCTGTCAGAGGGTCAGTACTGAGGGAGTGTCGCCCTGTCAGAGGGTCAGTACTGAGGGAGTGCCGCACTGTCAGAGGGTCAGTACTGAGGGAGTGCCGCACTGTCAGAGGGTCAGTACTGAGGGAGTGCTGCACTGTCAGAGGGTCAGTACTGAGGGAGTGTCGCCCTGTCAGAGGGTCAGTACTGAGGGAGTGTCGCCCTGTCAGAGGGTCAGTACTGAGGGAGTGCCGCACTGTCAGGGGGTCAGTACTGAGGGAGTGCCGCACTGTCAGAGGGTCAGTACTGAGGGAGTGCTGCACTGTCAGAGGGTCAGTACTGAGGGAGTGTCGCCCTGTCAGAGGGTCAGTACTGAGGGAGTGTCGCCCTGTCAGAGGGTCAGTACTGAGGGAGTGCCGCACTGTCAGGGGGTCAGTACTGAGGGAGTGCTGCACTGTCAGAGGGTCAGTACTGAGGGAGTGTCGCTCTGTCAGAGGGTCAGTGCTGAGGGAGTGTCGCTCTGTCAGAGGGTCAGTACTGAGGGAGTGCCGCACTGTCAGAGCGTCAGTACTGAGGGAGTGCCGCACTGTCAGAGGGTCAGTAATGAGGGAGTGCTGCACTGTCAGAGGGTCAGTGCTGAGGGAGTGCCGCACTGTCAGAGCGTCAGTACTGAGGGAGTGCCGCACTGTCAGAGGGTCAGTAATGAGGGAGTGTCACTTTGTCAGAGGGTCAGTACTGAGGGAGTGCCGCACTGTTGAACATGTGTGTTAACGATTCCATGGCAGCAATCTGTAGAAGGACACCGTTATTCTCCTCAATATTCTTTCGATGATATATTTGTCAAGGTGCAATAAGGTTGTGTATGGATTCCATCACAGTTTCTGGGATCTTGCTTTGTACAAATCGGTCTCTGTTGTCCATAGAAACAAATGCTGCACTTCGGAGGAATTAATTAATTGTCTGCTAACCCTAACCCGAACCTTCACCCTAACCCTAACCCTGAGCCGAACCTTCACCCTAACCTGAACCCCTAACCCTAACTCTAACCTGAACCCCTAACCCTAACCCGAACCTTCACCCTAACCTGAACCCCGAACCCAATCTCTAACCTGAACCCGAACCTTCACCCTAACCTGAACCCCCAACCCAATCTCTAACCCTAACCTTCACCCTAACCTGAACCCCTAAGCATAACTCTAACCCGAACCCCTAACCCGAACCTTCATCCGAACCTGAACCCCTAACCCTAACCCTGACCCAAACCTTCACCCCAACCTGAACCTCTCACCTGAACTCTAACTCGAACCCCGAACCCTAACCTGAACCTTCACCCTAAACTGAACCACTATCCCGAACCCAAACCGTTAACCCTAACTCTAACCCTAACCCTAACCCTAACCCTAACCCGAACCCGAACCCGAACCCCTAACCCTAACTCTAACCCAAACCCCTAACCCTAACCCCTAACCCTAACCCCTAACCTTAACCCTAACCTCTAACCCTAACCCCTAACTCTAACCCTAACTCTAACCCTAACCCTAACTTTACCCCGAACCCGAACTCGAACCCGAACCTTCACCCTAACTCTAACCCAAACCTGAACCCCTAACCCCAACCCTAACTCTAACCCCTAACCCTAACCCTCACCCTTAACCCGAACCCTTAACCCTAACCCCAACCCCAACCCCAACGCCAACCCTAACCCTAACCTAACCTTAACCTTAACCCTAACCTGAACTCTAACCCTAACCCGAACCTTCACCCTAACAATAACACGAACCTTCACCCTAACCCCAACTCTAACCCGAACCCGAACCCCTAACCCAAACCCTAACTCTAACCCGAACCCGAACCCCTAACCCAAACCCTAACTCTAACCCGAACCCTAACCTGAACCCTAACTCTAACCCTAACGCTAACCTGAACCCTAACCCTAACCCTAACTCTAACCCGAACCCGAACCTTCACCCTAACCCTAACTAACCCTAAGCTGAACCCCTAACCCTAACACTAACCCAAACCCCTAACCCTAACCCTAACTTTAACCCTAACCCCAACCCCAATCCCTAACCTTAACACCAATCCCTAACCCTAACCCCGAACCCTAACCCTAACTTTAACCCTAACCCTAACTCTAACCCTAACCCTAACCCTAACCCGAACTCTAACCCTAACCCTAACCCGAACCCTAACCCTAACCCTAACCCGAACTCTAACTCTAACCCTAACCCTAACCCTAACCCTAACCCTAACCCTAACTCTAACCCTAACCCTAACCCTAACCCTAACTCTAACCCTAACTCTAACCCTAACTCTAACCTAACCCTAACTCTAACCCTAACTCTAACTGCAACCATAATGCTAACCCTAGCTCCAACCCTAACCCTAACTCTAACTCCAACCCTAACCCCTAACCCTTAACCCTAACCTTTAACCCTAATGCAGATCAGTTTGAGATGTTTTCCAGCAGAATTGTCAGTGATATTCCCAAGCTGTGTTGAACAGACTGACTGACAGCGTTTTGTATTGGACACTCATGGCCTCTCTCCCCTCCCCAGGCGATATCTCTGTGAAGAGTTCCTCAGGACTGGACTATGAACAAACCCCCAAGTTGCGCCTGGTGATTAAAGCAGAATCTCCTTCCTCCTTTGTGTTCACCGCCGTCACACTCAGTCTTCATGACGTCAATGACAATCTGCCACATTTTCAGCTGCAGAACTATGTGGCTTTTATTTGGGAAGCTCAGGGTTATAACACTCCGATCATGCAGGTAAGACAAAGCGAGACACCAGGAAATCTTCAGTGGACAGGTCACTAGTTCACCTGGACCAAGCTCTGAATGTATGGAGCTATTCAGGACTACATATCGCCATATAGAGGCAGCACGTGTATCAACCTGTGATCATAGAAAACAACCACAGACACAGTACACAAAGCACCAAACTCACTCGAGACAGGGCAGTGGGCAGGTTCCCCCCTCAGGGTGATATCTGTACATTGACTGGTGTTTCTCAGTCCTCTCTCTCTCTCTCTCTCTCAGGGACTGAGTGGAACAGGATTAGAGATAATGCTAAAATATTCTTGATGTACATTAAGGGGAAGAGGTTAACCAGGGAAAGAGTGAGGCCCGTTAGAGAGCAAGGGGGCAATCTATGTGTTAAATAAATATTTCTCCTTGGTCTTCACTCTGGAAAAGGAGAATATCGGTACAGAATTCAGGAACAGAGACTGTGAGGAACTTGCACAGTTTGACATAGTAAGGGCTTAAAAATGGACAAATTCCCTGGCCTGGATTAATTGATTTGATTTGATTTATTATTGTCACATGTATTAGTATACAGTGAAAAGTATTGTTTCTTGCGCGCTATACAGACAAAACATACCGTACATAGAGTACAGAGGGGAGAAGGAAAGGAAAGGGTGCAGAATGTAGTGTTACAGTTATAGCTAGGGTGTAGAGAAAGATCAACATAATATAAAGTTAGAATTGCATCCCAGGTTGCTGTGGGAGGCAAGGCAGGAAATTGCAGGGGCTCTGACACAAATTTTTAATTCCTCTCTGGCCACAGGGGAAGTCACAGTAAGAAGTCTAACAACACCAGGTTAGGAAGAAAATGTCATCGATGTATCTAGTGTATAGCATCAACCTGGTGTTGTGAGACGTCTTACTGTGTTTACCCCAGTCCAACGCCGGCATCTCCACAAGTGCCAGAGGACTTGGGTGAGATCTGAAATATTTCTCATCAGTATTTACTGTTGAGAAAAGCATGGATGTTAGGGAACCTGGGGGAATAAATAATGATGTCTTGAGGAGTGTACATATTACAGAGAAGGAGATGCTGGATGTCTTAGAGCGCATCAAGGTAGATAAATCCCCGGGACCTGATGAAGTGTATCCCAGGACATTGTGGGAGGTAAGGGAGGAAATTATGGGTCCCCTAGCTGAGATATTTGAATCATCGATAGTCACGGGTGAGGTGCCTGAAGATTGGAGGGTGATAAATGTTGTGCCTTTGTTTAAAAAGGACTGCAGGGAAAAGCCTGGGAACTACAGGCCAGTGAGCCTCACATCTGTGATGGGTAAATTGTTGGAAGGTATTTTGAGAGACAGGATCTACAGGCATTTAGAGCTGCAAGGACTGATTAGGGACAGTCAGCATGGCTTTGTGAGTGGAAAATCATGTGTCACAAATTTGATTGAGTTTTTTGAAGGGGTAACCAATAAGGTAGATGACGGCAGTGCAGTTGATGTTGTCTACATGGACTTTAGCAAGGCCTTTGACAAGGTACTGCATGGTAGGTTGTTGCATAAGCTTAAATCTCACGGGATCCAGGGTGAGGTAGCTAAATGGATGCAAAATTGGCTTCATGACAGAAGCCAGAGGATGGTTTTAGAGGGTTGTTTTTCAAACTGGAGGCCTGTGACCAGCGGTGTGCCTCAGGGATCGGTACTGGGTCCACTGTTATTTGTCATTTACATTAATGATTTGGATGAGAATATAGAAGGCATGGTTAGTAAGTTTGCAGATGACACCAAGATTGGTGGCATTGTGGACAGTGAACAAGGTTATCTCCAATTGCAACGGGATCTTGATCAATTGGGCCAGTGGGCTGACGAATGGCAGATGGAGTTTAATTTAGATAAATGCGAGGTGATGCATTTTGGTAGATTGAACCAGGGCAGGACTTACTCAGTTAATGGTAGAGCGTTGGGGAGAGTTACAGAACAAAGAGATCTAGGGGTACATGTTCATAGCTCGTTGAAAGTGGAGTCACAGGTGGACAGAGTGGTGAAGAAGGCATTCAGCATGCTTGGTTTCATTGGTCGGAACATTGAATACAGGAGTTGGGACGTCTTGTTGAAGTTGTACAAGACATTGGTAAGGCCACACTTGGAATACTGTGTACAGTTCTGGTCACCTTATTATAGAAAGGATATCATTAAACTGGAAAGAGTGCACAAAAGACTTACTAGGATGCTACCGGGATTTGATGGTTTGAATTATAAGGAGAAGCTGGATAGACTGGGACTTTTTTCCCTGGAATGTAGGAGGCTGAGGGGTGACCTTATAGAGGTCTATAAAATAATAAGGGGCACAGATCAGCTCGATAGTCAATATCTTTTCCCAGAAGTAGGGGAGTCTAAAACTAGAGGGCATAGGTTTAAGGTGAGAGGGGAGAGATACAAAAGTGTCCAGAGGGGCAATTTTCTCACACTGAGGGTGGTGAGTGTCTGGAACAAGCTGCCAGAGGCAGTAGTAGAGGTGGGTACAATTTTGTCTTTTAAAAAGCATTTAGACAATTAATGGGTAAGATATGATTGCGCTAGAGGGAGTGCAGAGGAGATTCACCAGGACGTTTTTTGGTATGGAGTATTTGAGCTACAAGGAGAGACTGGATTGGCTTGGATTGTTTTCTTCAGAGCAGAGAAGGCTGAGTTTTTAAGTTTATTTACTGTGTTACAAGTAGTCTTACATTAACACAGCAATGAAGTTACTGTGAAAATCTCCTCGTCGTCACACTCCGGCACCTGTTCGGGTACACTGAGGAAGAATTTAGCATGGCCAATGCACTCTAACCAGCACGTCTTTGGACTGTGGGAGAAAACCAGAGCATCCAGAGGAAACCCACGCAGACACAGGGAGAATGTGCAGACTCCACACAGGCAGTGACCCGAGCTGGGAATGGAGCACAGGTCCCTGGCGCTGAGGCAGCAGTGCTAATCACTGTGTCACTGTGCCGCCCTGGGTCCCTGGCGCTGTGAGGCAGCAGTGCTAATCACTGTGCCGCCGTGCCTCCCTGGGTCCCTGGCGCTGTGAGGCAGCAGTGCTAATCACTGTGCCACTGTGCCCTCCCTGGGTCCCTGGCACTGTGAGGCAGCAGTGCTAATCACTGTGCCACTGTGCCCTCCCTGGGTCCCTGGCGCTGTGAGGCAGCAGTGCTAACCTCTGTGTCACCGTGCCTCCCTGGGTCCCTGGCGCTGTGAGGCAGCAGTGCTAATCACTGTGTCACCGTGCCTCCCTGGGTCCCTGGCGCTGTGAGGCAGCAGTGCTAATCACTGTGTCACCGTGCCTCCCTGGGTCCCTGGCGCTATGAGGCAGCAGTGCTAATCACTGTGTCACCGTGCCTCCCTGGGTCCCTGGCGCTATGAGGCAGCAGTGCTAATCACTGTGTCACCGTGCCTCCCTGGGTCCCTGGCGCTGTGAGGCAGCAGTGCTAATCACTGTGTCACCGTGCCTCCCTGGGTCCCTGGCGCTGTGAGGCAGCAGTGCTAATCACTGTGTCACCGTGCCTCCCTGGGTCCCTGGCGCTGTGAGGCAGCAGTGCTAATCACTGTGCCGCCGTGCCTCCCTGGGTCCCTGGCGCTGTGAGGCAGCAGTGCTAATCACTGTGCCGCCGTGCCTCCCTGGGTCCCTGGCGCTGTGAGGCAGCAGTGCTAATCACTGTGTCACCGTGCCGCCCTGGGTCCCTGGCGCTGTGAGGCAGCAGTGCTAATCACTGTGCCGCCGTGCCTCCCTGGGTCCCTGGCGCTGTGAGGCAGCAGTGCTAACCTCTGTGCCGCCGTGCCTCCCTGGGTCCCTGGCGCTGTGAGGCAGCAGTGCTAATCACTGTGCCGCCGTGCCTCCCTGGGTCCCTGGCGCTGTGAGGCAGCAGTGCTAATCACTGTGCCACTGTGCCCTCCCTGGGTCCCTGGCGCTGTGAGGCAGCAGTGCTAACCTCTGTGCCGCCGTGCCTCCCTGGGTCCCTGGCGCTGTGAAGCAGCAGTGCTAACCACTGTGCCGCCGTGCCTCCCTGGGTCCCTGGCGCTGTGAGGCAGCAGTGCTAACCCACTGTGCCGCCGTGCCTCCCTGGGTCCCTGGCACTGTGAGGCAGCAGTGCTAACCCACTGTGCCGCCGTGCCTCCCTGGGTCCCTGGCGCTGTGAGGCAGCAGTGCTAACCTCTGTGCCGCCGTGCCTCCCTGGGTCCCTGGCACTGTGAGGCAGCAGTGCTAACCACTGTGCCGCCGTGCCTCCCTGGGTCCCTGGCGCTGTGAGGCAGCAGTGCTAACCCACTGTGTCACCGTGCTGCCCTGGGTCCCTGGCGCTGTGAGGCAGCAGTGCTAACCCACTGTGTCACCGTGCTGCCCCGGGTCCCTGGCGCTGTGAGGCAGCAGTGCTAACCTCTGTGCCGCCGTGCCTCCCTGGGTCCCTGGCGCTGTGAGGCAGCAGTGCTAACCTCTGTGCCGCCGTGCCTCCCTGGGTCCCTGGCGCTGTGAGGCAGCAGTGCTAATCACTGTGCCGCCGTGCTGCCCCGGGTCCCTGGCGCTGTGAGGCAGCAGTGCTAATCACTGTGCCACTGTGCCCTCCCTGGGTCCCTGGCGCTGTGAGGCAGCAGTGCTAACCTCTGTGCCGCCGTGCCTCCCCGGGTCCCTGGCGCTGTGAGGCAGCAGTGCTAACCTCTGTGCCGCCGTGCCTCCCTGGGTCCCTGGCGCTGTGAGGCAGCAGTGCTAACCTCTGTGCCGCCGTGCCTCCCTGGGTCCCTGGCGCTGTGAGGTAGCAGTGCTAACCTCTGTGCCACTGTGCCTCCCTGGGTCCCTGGCGCTGTGAGGCAGCAGTGCTAACCTCTGTGCCGCCGTGCCTCCCTGGGTCCCTGGCGCTGTGAGGCAGCAGTGCTAACCTCTGTGCCCCCGTGCCTCCCTGGGTCCCTGGCGCTGTGAGGCAGCAGTGCTAATCACTGTGCCGCCGTGCCCTCACCATGAGGGGGGGGATATGTTTGAGGTGTATCTGATTTTGAAGGGCATAGACAGGGTGAGTAGGGAGCAGCTGTTCCCCTTGTGGGGTCAATCACGAGGAGCAGAGTTTTAGGGTGGGGGCTGGAGATTCAGAGGGGATTTGAGAAAAAACATTTCCACTCAGAGGGGTGTGGGAATCTGGAATGCGCTGCCTGGGAAGACAATGGAGGCTGGAAACCTTACAACCTTCAAAAAGTATTTGGATGGACACTTGAAATATCAAAACATTCAATGATATGAGTGCAGGAAAATGGGATTAGCCTTTAATGGTAGCTATTGTTGGTGTCGATGGGCCATGGGGCCTTTTCTGTGCTATAAAACTCTATGACTAGGACTTTATGACTGATGTCTCTCAGTCCTCTCTCCCTCTCAGGGAGATATGTGTATACTGTGAACTGTGAACAGTTTTGGCCACCTTATCTAAGGAAAGATTTACTGGCATTGGAGGCAGTCCAGAAAGGTTCACTGGGTTGATCCTGGGTATGGAGGGATTTTCTTATGAGGCGGGCGCCTGGAACTCGCTGCCTGGGGAGGTAGTGGAAGCAGATACGATAGTGAGTTTTAAGGGGCATCTTGACAAATACATGAATAGGATGGGAATAGAGGGATATGGTCCCCGGAAGGGTAGGGGGTTTTAGTTCAGTCGGGCAGCATGGTCGGTGCAGGCTTGGAGGGCCGAAGGGCCTGTTCCTGTGCTGGAATTTTCTTTGTTGTTTGTTCTTGGAGAGGTTGAGTAGGTTGGGCCTGTACTCATTGGAGTTTAGAAGAATGAGACGCGACCTTATTGAGACATTTCGGATTCTCAGGAGGTTTGACAGGGTCGATGCTGAGATGATGTTTCCCCGTGTGGGAGAGTCTAGGACCAGAGGGAATAATCTCAGAGTGAGGGGTCACCCATTGAAGACAGAGAGGAGGAGGAATCTCTTAAAGAACAAAGAACAGTACAGCACAGGAACAGGCCCTTCAGTCCTCCAAGCCTGCACCAATCACGTTGTCCTATCTGGACCAACCGCTTATATTCCTCTATTCTCCATTTGTTGATGTGCCTATCCAGTTAAGTCTTAAATGTGGCTAACGAGTCTGCCTCAACCACCTCACTTGGCAGTGCATTCCAGGCCCCCACCACCCTATGTGTAAAACATTTCCCCCGCACATCTCCACTGAACCTTTCCTCCCTTATCTTGAACTTGTGCCCCCTTGTAATTGTCATTTCTATCCCGGGAAAAAGCTTCCAACTGTTCACCCTATCTATACCCCTCATAATTTTATAAACTTCTATCAGGTCGCCCCTCAGCCTCCATCTTTCCAGGGAGAACAATCCCAGTTTATTCAATCTCTCCTCATAGCTAATACCCTCCATACCAGGCAACATCCTGGTAAACCTTTTCTGTACTCTCTCCAAAGTCTCCATGTCCTTCTGGTAGTGTGGTGACTGGAATTGGACACAATATTCCAAATGTGGCCAAACCAACGTTTTATACAACTGTAACATAATTTGTCAACTTTTATATTCGATGTCCTGGACGATGAAGACAAACATGCCGTATACTTTCTTCACCACCTTTTCCACCTGTGCTGCCACTTGTAAGGATCTGTGGACCTGTACTCCCAGCCCAAAGCTGGGCTGAAAAATGGCAAATGGAGTTTAACCCTGATAAATGTGAGGTGGTTCATTTTGGTAGGACTAATTTAAATGTGCATTACAGGGTCAAAGGTAGGGTTCTGAAGACTGTGGAGGAACAGAGAGATCTTGGGGTCCATATTCACAGATCTCTAAAGGTTGCCACTCAAGTGGATAGAGCTGTGAAGAAGGCCTATAGTGTGTTAGCTTTTGTTAACAGGGGGTTGGAGTTTAAGAGCCGTGGGGTTATGCTGCAACTGTACAGGACCTTGGTGAGACCACATTTGGAATATTGTGTGCAGTTCTGGTCACCTCACTATAAGAAGGATGTGGAAGCGCTGGAAAGAGTGCAGAGGAGATTTACCAGGATGCTGCCTGGTTTGGAGGGTAGGTCTTATGAGGAAAGGTTGAGGGAGCTAGGGCTGTTCTCTCTGGAGCGGAGGAGGCTGAGGGGAGACTGAATAGAGGTTTGTAAAATGATGAAGGGGATAGATAGAGTGAACGTTCAAAGACTATTTCCTCGGGTGGATGGAGCTATTACAAGGGGGCATAACTATAGGGTTCATGGTGGGAGATATAGGAAGGATATCAGAGGTAGGTTATTTACGCAGAGAGTGGTTGGGGTGTGGAATGGACTGCCTGCAGTGATAGTGGAGTCAGACACTTTAGGAACATTTAAGCGGTTATTGGATAGGCACATGGAGCACACCAGTCTGTAGGAACCAGACCAGAGTCCAAAGAATTTTGGAAAATAACTACCAATGGATCTACTATTTCCAGGGCCACTTCCTTAAGTGACTCTGGGATGAAGATGATCAGGACCTTTCACACACGCATCTCTGATTTCATGTCTCATGCTTTTCCCAACATTACCACCTATTGTTTGCTGGTTTGTAAACCACCCTCACCAATGTTTTTTGCCCTTGTTGTTTCTTAACATGACCCATACAGATTCCACATCATCTCCCTAGAGTAAGGGGTGTAGATGGGGAGGAGTTTGTTAGGTGTGTTCAGGAGGGTTTCTTGACACAATATGTAGATAAGCCTACAAGAAGAGAGGCTGTACTTGATTTGGTATTGAGAAATGAACCTGGTCAGGTGTCAGATCTCTCTGTGGGAGAGCATTTTGGAGATAGTGATCACAATTCTATCTCCGTTACAATAGCATTGGAGAGAGATAGGATCAGTCAAGTTAGAAAAGTGTTTAATTGGAGTAAGGGGAATTATGAGGCGATCAGGCAGGAAATTGGAGGCTTAAATTGGAAAGAGGTTTTCTCAGGGAAATGTACGGATGAAATGTGGCAAATTTTCAGGGAATATTTGTCTGGAGTTCTGCATAGCAACGTTCCAATGAGACAGGGAAGTTATGGTAGGTTACAGGAACCGTGGTGTACAAAGGCTGTAATGAATCTAGTCAAGAAGAAAAGAGAGGGAGTGATTTGTGGCAGGAGTGCTGGTGAGAGATTTATTTATTTATTTAGTTAGTGTGTTTTTTTTTGCCTTTATTTTTGGAGTAGTATTTTTCTTAATTTTAAACTGAAAACCGGAAGTGGGCTGCTAAGGAGTCTGGGAAGGGTTTTTAAGCGCGCGCAGTATAAAAGGTAGGCCGCAGTATACAGCGGGCAGCGTCGGGAGCGGGCAGTGTAGTGAGTGGGAAGCAGAGTGTGAGCTATAAGGGCTTTGGCTCACAGGGCTTCGGGGGACAGGGCGAGCAGGGGTGAGTTTTTTCATGTTTATTTTTCTCTGTGTACCTTGGTATAAAGGGTCAAATATGAGTGTCAGGCCAGTGTGTTATTCCCAGTGTAGGATGGGGGAGGTCCTGACGCACCTGGCCTCCCAGACATCCACATCTGTGAGGGAGTGTGTCGAGCTGCGGTTCCTGAGGGACCGTGTTAGGGAGCTGGAACTGCAGCTCGAGGATCTGAGGCTGTTAAGGGAGAATGAGGAGGTGATAGACAAGAGCTATCATCAGGTGGTCACACCAGGGCCACGGGTGGAGGCCAAGTGGGTGACAGCCAGGAAGGGTAAAGCTCGGGTGATTGAGAGCAGCCCGGTGGATGTGCCCCTACACAACAAGTACTCCTGCCTGAGTACTGCTGGGGGGGACAGCCCGCCTGGGGGAAGCAGCAGTGGCCGTGTCTCCGGAGTGGAGTCCGGCCCTGGAACTCAGGGGGCTAAGGAAAAGAGGAGGAAGGCAGTGTTAATCGGGGACTCGACAGTAAGGGGGTCGGACAGGCGTTTTTGCGGAGGCAGGCGGGAGTCTCGGATGGTGGTCTGCCTCCCTGGGGCCCGGATCCAGGATGTCGCTGGTCGACTCCCAGAAATCCTGAGAGGGGAGGGAGAGGAGCCAGAGGTAGCGGTACATATTGGTACCGCTGATGTGGGAAGGAAGGGGGAAGGGGTCATGAAAAGAGAGTATAGGGAATTAGGGAGACAGCTGAGAAGGAGGAAAGCAAAGGTAGTAATCTCAGGATTGCTGTCTGTGCCACGGGAGGGTGAGGGCAGGAATGGAGTGAGGTGGAGGATGAATGTGTGGCTGAGGGACTGGTGCAGGGGGCAGGGATTCAGGTTCCTGGACCATTGAGACCTCTTTAGGGGTAGGTGTGACCTGTATACAAAAAACGGGTGGCACTTGAATCCCAGGGGGACCAATATCCTGGCGGGAAGGTTGGCAAAGGCTACTGGGGAGAGTTTAAACGAGATAGGTTAGGGGGAGGGGATCGAGACTAGGTGACTGGGAGCGAGGAAGTTAGCTCGCAAACAGAGAAGGGTTATAGACGGTGCAGGAGGGAAGATGGGGTGAACGGTGGGAAGCTTATTCCCAGGTCGGTGGTGACGTTCACGAGGGGTCATAGATTCAAGGTGAGGCGGGGGAGGTTTAACACAGATATCAGAAGGACGTATTTTACACAGAGGGTGGTGGGGGCCTGGAATGCGCTGCCAGGCAAGGTGGGGGAGGCAGACACACTGGGAACGTTTAAGACTTATCTAGATAGCCATATGAACGGAGTGGGAATGGAGGGATACAAAAGAATGGTCTAGTTTGGACCAGGGAGCGGCACGGGCTTAGAGGGCCGAAGGGCCTGTTCCTGTGCTGTATTGTTCTTTGTTCCTTGTATGGACAGGGGATAGAGAAGGAGAGAGCTCAGACCAAAGGATTGAGATGTGTTTACTTTAATGCCAAGAGTATAGTGAATAAAGGGGATGAGCTCAGAGCGTGGATCAATGCCTGGAAGTGTGATGTGGTGGCCATTACGGAGAGTTGGATGTCTCAGGGACAGGACTGGATACTACAGGTGCCGGGATTCAGATGTTTCAGGAAGGACAGGGAGGGAGGCAAGAGAGGGGGTGGAGTGGCACTGCTGATCAGGAATAGTGTCACAGCTGTAGACAAGGTGTATGCTGTGGAGGGATTGTCCACCGAGTCTCTGTGGGTGGAAGTTCGGAGTGGGAAGGGGTTGATCACTTTGCTGGGAGTTTTCCGTAGGCTGCCCAATAGTGACAGGGAGGTGGAGGAGCAGATAGGGAAACAGATCCTGGAGAGTTGCAATAATAGCAGAGTTGTTGTGATGGGAGACTTTAATTTTCCAAACATAGATTGGAATATCCCTGGGGTAAGGGGATTGGATGGGGAGGAGTTCGTTAGGTGT
This sequence comes from Mustelus asterias, assembly GCF_964213995.1. Taxonomy (NCBI): domain Eukaryota; kingdom Metazoa; phylum Chordata; class Chondrichthyes; order Carcharhiniformes; family Triakidae; genus Mustelus; species Mustelus asterias. The sequence continues at coordinate 127,539,505 of NC_135810.1, read as the reverse complement.
GTTCAGGAGGATTTCCTGACACAGCATGTGGACAAGCCTACAAGAGGAGAGGCTGTACTTGATCTGATACTGACCAATGAGCCTGGACAGGTGTCAGATCTCTCAGTGGGAGAGCATCTTGGGGATAGCGATCATAACTCTATCTCCTTTATGCTTGCATTGGAAAAAGAGAGGATCAGGCAAGCGAGGAAAGCGTTTATATGGAGTAAGGGGAAATATGAAGACATAAGGCAGCAAATTAGAGGAGTAAATTGGAAGGAGGTATTCTCGGGGAAATCTACTGAAGAGAGGTGTCAGTTTTTCAAGGAATGTCTTTCTCGGATTCTATAGGACAATGTTCTGAGCAGACAGGGAGGAGTTGGTCGGTTAAAGGAACCGTGGTGTACGAAAGCTGTGCGGGACCTAGTCGAGAAGAAAAGGAAAGCGTACAAAAGGTTCAGAGAGCTTGGCGAAGATAGGGATCTAGATGGGTATATGGCTTGTAGGAAGGGACTAAAGAAGCAAATTAGGAGAGCCAGAAGGGGTCACGAGAAGGCCTTGGCAGGTAGGATTAAGGAAAACCCTAAGGCGTTCTATAAATATGTGAAAAGTAAAAGGATGAGACGTGAAGGAATAGGGCCTATAAAAGGTGAAGGCGGGAAAATCAGTACGGAACCAGTAGAAATGGCAGAGGTGCTCCATAAGTATTTTGTCTCGGTTTTCACAGAGGAGAAGGACATGGGTGGATGTATTGTGGGCTTGCGGTGGACTGAAAAGATTGAGTATGTGGACTTTAACAAAGAGGTTGTGCTGGAATCTTTGAATGGCATCAAGATAGATAAGTCGCCGGGTCCGGATGGGATGTACCCCAGGTTACTGTGGGAGGCGAGGGAAGAGATTGCAGAGCCTCTGGCGATGATCTTTGCGTCGTTGATGGAGACGGGAGAGGTGCCGGAGGATTGGAGGATTGCGGATGTGGTTCCTATTTTCAAGAAGGGGAATAGGGATAGCCCAGGCAATTACCGACCGGTGAGTCTAACCTCAGTGGTTGGTAAGCTGATGGAGAAGATCCTGAGGGATAAGATTTATGAGCATTTAGAGAGATTTAGTATGCTCAAGAATACTCAGCATGGCTTTGTCAAGGGCAAATCATGCCTTACGAGCCTGGTGGAGTTCTTCGAAAATGTGACTAAACACATTGACGAAGGGAAAGCGGTAGATGTGGTTTATATGGATTTTAGCAAGGCGTTCGATAAGGTCCCCCATGCAAGGCTTCGAGAAAAAGTGAGAGGGCATGGGATCCAAGGGGCTGCTGCCCTGTGGATCCAGAACTGGTTTGCCCAAAGGATCTGTGGATCCAGAACTGGCTTGCCCAAAGAATCTTACTAGCTGTTCTGTCTGGAGACAATACACACCTCTTTAACCTGTGTTTAATGTTCCCTCCACCCACATTATCTGTACCTTTAAGACCTGGCTGGCTGTAGAGATTTGCATTCTAATTAGTATTCTGTAACTTGATTTCTGTGTCTCTGTGCACTGTTGGAGAACAGAGACCACTCCATCTGACGGAGGGGCAGCGCTCCGAAAGCTTATGGTATTTGCTACCAAATAAACCTGTTGGACTTTAACCTGGTGTTGTGAGACTTCTTACTGTGCTTGCCCAAAGGAGGCAGAGAATGTGTACAGATGGGTCTTTTTCTAATTGGAGGTCGGTCACCAGTGGTGTGCCCCAGGGATCTGTTCTGGGACCCTTGCTGTTTGTCATTTTCATAAATGATCTGGATGAGGAAGTGGAGGGATGGGTTGGTAAGTTTGCCGACGACACAAAGGTTGGTGGGGTTGTGGATAGTCTGGAGGGATGTCAGAAGTTACAGAGGGACAGAGATAGGATGCAAGACTGGGCGGAGAAATGGCAGATGGACTTCAACCCAGATAAATGCGTCGTGGTCCATTTTGGCAGGTCAAATGGGATGGAGGAGTACAATATTAAGGGAAAGACTCTTAGTACGGTAGAGGATCAGAAGGACCTTGGGGTCCGGGTCCATAGGACTCTAAAATCAGCCCCGCAGGTGGAGGAGGTGGTTAAGAAGGCGTATGGTGTGCTGGCCTTCATCAATCGAGGGATTGAGTTTAGGAGTCCGGGGATAATGATGCAGCTATATGAGACCCTCGTCAGACCCCACTTGGAGTACTGTGCTCAGTTCTGGTCGCCTCATTACAGGAAGGATGTGGAAAAGATTGAAAGGGTGGAGAGGAGATTCACAAGGATGTTGCCTGGATTGAGTGGCATGCCTTATAAGGATAGGCTGAGGGAGCTCAGTCTTTTCTCCTTGGAGAGACGTAGGATGAGAGGAGACCCAATAGAGGTATATAAGATGTTGAGAGGCATAGATCGGGTGGACTCTCAGAGGCTTTTTCCCAGGGTGGAAATAGCTGCTACGAGAGGACACAGGTTTAAAGTGCTGGGCGGTAGGTACAGGGGAAATGTGAGGGGGAAGTTTTTCTCACAGAGGGTGGTGGGCGAGTGGAATCGGCTGCCGTCAGTGGTGGTGGAGGCAAACTCAATCGGGTCTTTTTAGAGACTCCTGTTTGAGTACATGGGACTTAATAGGATGGAGGGTTATAGGCAGGCCTAAAAGGTAGGGATATGTTCGGCACAACTTGTGCGGCTGAAGGGCCTGTTTTGTGCTGTAGTTTTCTATGTTTCTAAAAGCTTACAAAAGGTTCAGGGAGCGAGGTAATGTTAGAGATCTTGAAGAGTATACGGCTAATAGGAAGGATCTTAAGAAGGAAATTAGGAGAGCCAGTAGGCATCTGAGAAGGCCTTGGCAGGCAGGATTAAGGAAATCCCCAAGGCATTCTACAAGTATGTGAAGAGCAAGAGGATAACATAGAACATAGAACATAGAAAGCCACAGCACAAACAGGCCCTTCGGCCCACAAGTTGCGCCGATCACATCCCCACCTCTAGGCCTATCTATAGCCCTCAATCCCATTAAATCCCATGTACTCATCCAGAAGTCTCTTAAAAGACCCGAACGAGTTTGCCTCCACCACCACCGACGTCAGCCGATTCCACTCACCCACCACCCTCTGAGTGAAAAACTTACCCCTGACATCTCCTCTGTACCTACCCCCCAGCACCTTAAACCTGTGTCCTCTCGTAGCAACCATTTCAGCCCTTGGAAATAGCCTCTGAGAGTCTACCCTATCCAGACCTCTCAACATCTTGTAAACATTGTTCCACAGGAGCAGGCTGAGGGTAAGGGAGCTTGTGTGTGCACTAATTTATTTAATTATTTTTCAGTTAAATTAGTGAAAAAAATCGGAGGTTTTTTTTCTAAACAGGAAATAGGCCCAGCAGCAGCCTGGGAAGGTTTTGGAGGGTTTAAAAGTAGGCCGCACCTTTGAGCGGGCAGCGGAGTGAGCAGGGGACAGAGTGAGAGCTAAAAGGGCTTTGGCTCACAGGGCTTCGGCGAGGAAGGTTGTTTGTTTGTTTTTCTTCGGTTACACCCCCTTTTTGTTTTATCCCCAAAACTAAAAAGGACATGGCTGGTATGAGTGGGAGGCCAGTATACTGCATTCGGTGTGGGATGTGGGAGTTCCTGGAGACAACTTGCCTCCCGGAAGTCCATATCTGTGCCAGATGTGTGGAACTGCAACTCCTGAAGGATCGTGTAAGGGAGCTGGAGCTGAGGCTCGATGAACTCAGTTTAGTTAGGGAAAATGAGAGAGTCATAGATAAAAGTTATAGTCAGGTAGTGACACCAGGGTCTCGGAAGGAAGACACGTGGGTCACGGTTAGGAGGGGTAATAGTCAGAAGGGTGATGTGCCAGAAAGCACCCCAGTGGCAGTCTCCCATAAGAGAAAGGGATGGGCAACAGATGGGAGAAGGGAAGGGAGTGAGCAGTCTGTGGAGGGATCCCCTGTGGTTGTCCCCCTCCACAATAGGTATATTGTTTTGGATTCTGTGGAGGGGGATGACCCTCCAGGGGTAAGCCACGAGGACCAGATCGCCTCCACGGAGACAGGCTCAGGGGTCCGGAAGGGAAAGAAGGGGTTTAGGAGAGCGATAGTTGTGGGGGACGCAATAGTTAGAGGCACGGACAGGCGCTTCTGTGGGACTGAACGAGAATCCAGGATGGTAGTCTGCCTCCCTGGTGCCGGGGTACTGGATGTCTCCGAGAGGGTAGGAAGCATATTTAAAAAGGAAGGTAGTCAAACGGATGTGATTGTACACATTGGGGGAAATGATGTAGGTAGGAAGAGCAGGGGGGTCATACGAGAGAAATTCAGGGAGTTGGGTGCTAGGCTACAAAGTAAGACCTCCAGTGTAGCAATCTCTGGACTTCTCCCGGTGCCTAGTGCAAGTGAGGCTCGGAACAGGGAGATTCTACAGTTGAACGCGTGGCTAAAGGACTGGTGCAAGAGGGAGGGTTTTAAATTCATAGATAACTGGGAAATCTTCAAGTCAGGATGGCAACTGTACAGAAAGGATGGGTTACACCTTAACTGGAAGGGAGCAAATATCCTGGCTGGGAGTTTTGCTCGAGTGTTTCGGCAGGATTTAAACTAGTGTGGTAGGGGGGTGGGGAACAAAACAGGAGGTCCGTAAATACTGAGGCTGGGGTCGAGCTGGGGGCCAGGGCAAGGCTAGCTAAGAAGAGGAGCACTCTGGAGGAGGAGGACCTGACTGGGCCTGGAGGTCTGGAGTGCATCTGCTTCAATGCGAGGAGTGTAACGGGTAAAACAGACGAACTTAGGGCCTTAATGCTTGTGCGGAATTTGGATGTGGTTGCGGTGACGGAAACTTGGTTAAAAGAAGGACAGGACTGGCAGCTGAATATTCCGGGGTAGAAGTGTTTTAGGCGAGACAGAGGAGGGGCTAAAAAAGGTGGGGGAGTAGCGATATTAGTTAAGGAGCATATTACCGCGGTGCAGAGGGTAGACAACTTAGAGGGGTCATGTACTGAGTCGCTGTGGGTGGAACTCAGAAACAGGAAGGGTGCAGTCACTATGCTGGGGGTGTACTACAGACCACCCAACAGCCCACGGGAAGTGGAGGAAAGGATATGTCAGGAGATTCTGGATAGGTGCAGAAAAAATAGGGTTGTTGTAGTGGGGGACTTTAATTTCCCTGGCACAGACTGGAAAGTGCTTAGAGCTGGGGGACCGGACGGGGAGGAATTTGTAAAATGCGTACTGGAAGGTTCTTTGGAACAGTATGTAGATAGCCCGACTAGAGAGGGGGCTATACTGGACCTAGTTCTGGGAAATGAGCCCGGTCAGGTCGTCAAAGTTTCGGTAGGGGAACATGTGGCAAATAGTGACCACAACTCTGTTAACTTTAGGATAGTAATGGACAAGGATGAGTGCTGTCCTACGGGCAGGGTGCTAAATTGGGGGAAGGCTGACTATAGCCGGATTAGGCAGGAATTGGTGGATGTTGATTGGGAGAGGATGTTCGAGGGTAAGTCCGCGTCTGGCATGTGGGAGTCTTTTAAGGAACTATTGATAAGGCTGCAGGATAGGCATGTGCCTGTAAAAAGGAAAGATAGGAAAGGTAGGATTCGAGAGCCGTGGATAACCAGGGAAATTGAGGATCTGATTAAAATGAAAAGGGAGGCGTACGTTAAGTCCAGGCAACTGAAAACAGATGGAGCTCTGGAGGAATACAGAGAGAGTAGGAAAGATCTCAAACGGGGAGTTAGAAGGGCAAAAAGAGGTCACGAGATGTTCTTGGCAGGCAGGATTAAGGAGAATCCTAAGGCATTCTATTCATACGTTAGGAACAAAAGAGTTGTCAGGGAGAAAATCGGACCTCTCAGGGACAAAGGAGGGGAATTATGCTTAGAACCCAAGGGAATAGGGGAGATCAAAGAACAAAGAACAAAGAACAGTACAGCACAGGAAACAGGCCCTTCGGCCCTCCAAGCCTGTGCCGCTCCTTGGTCCAACTAGACCAATCGTTTGTATCCCTCCATTCCCAGGCTGCTCATGTGACTATCCAGGTAAGTCTGAAACGATGTCAGCGTGCCTGCCTCCACCACCCTACTTGGCAGCGCATTCCAGGCCCCCACCACCCTCTGTGTAAAAAACGTCCCTCTGATGTCTGAGTTATACTTCGCCCCTCTCACCTTGAGCCTGTGACCCCTCGTGATCGACACCTCCGACCTGGGAAAAAGCTTCCCACTGTTCACCCTATCTATACCCTTCATAATCTTGTATGCCTCTATTAGATCTCCCCTCATTCTCCGTCTTTCCAAGGAGAACAACCCCAGTCTACCCAATCTCTCCTCATAGCTAAGACCCTCCATACCAGGCAACATCCTGGTAAACCTTCTCTGCACTCTCTCAAATGCCTCCACGTCCTTCTGGTAGTGCGGCGACCAGAACTGGACGCAGTGCTCCAAATGCGGCCTAACCAGCGTTCTATACAGCTGCATCATCAGACTCCAGCTTTTATACTCTATACCCCGTCCTATAAAGGCAAGCATACCATATGCCTTCTTCACCACCTTCTCCACCACGAAGATCCTAAATGAATACTTTGCATCGGTATTCACGAAGGAGAGGGGCGTGTTAACCGGGAGTGTCTCGGAGGGAGGTGTTGACCCGTTAGAGAAAATCTCCATTACGAGAGAGGAAGTGTTAGGTTTTTTAGGGAACATTAAAACTGACAAAGCCCCAGGGCCTGATGGCATCTATCCTCGACTGCTCAGGGAGACGAGAGAGGAAATTGCTGGGCCTCTGACGGAAATCTTTGTCGCCTCTTTGGACACGGGTGAGGTCCCTGAGGATTGGAGGATAGCGAATGTGGTCCCGTTGTTTAAGAAGGGTAGCAGGGATAACCCAGGAAATTATAGGCCGGTGAGCTTGACGTCCGTGGTAGGGAAGTTGTTGGAGAGGATTCTTAGAGACAGGATGTATGTGCATTTAGAACGGAACAATCTCATTAGTGACAGACAGCATGGTTTTGTAAGAGGGAGGTCGTGCCTTACAAATTTGGTGGAGTTTTTTGAGGAAGTGACAAAAACGGTTGATGAAGGAAGGGCCGTGGATGTCGTCTATATGGATTTCAGTAAGGCATTTGACAAAGTCCCACATGGCAGGTTGGTTAAGAAGGTTAAGGCTCATGGGATACAAGGAGAAGTGGCTCGATGGGTGGAGAACTGGCTTGGCCATAGGAGACAGAGGGTAGTGGTCGAAGGGTCTTTTTCCGGCTGGAGGTCTGTGACCAGTGGTGTTCCGCAGGGCTCTGTACTGGGACCTCTGCTATTTGTGATATATATAAATGATTTGGAAGAAGGTGTAACTGGTGTAATCAGCAAGTTTGCGGATGACACAAAGATGGCTGGAATTGCGGATAGCGAAGAGCATTGTCGGGCAATACAGCAGGATATAGATAGGCTGGAAAATTGGGCGGAGAGGTGGCAGATGGAATTTAATCCGGATAAATGCGAAGTGATGCATTTTGGAAGAAATAATGTAGGGAGGAGTTATGCAATAAATGGCAGAGTCATCAGGAGTATAGAAACACAGAGGGACCTAGGTGTGCAAGTCCACAAATCCTTGAAGGTGGCAACACAGGTGGAGAAGGTGGTGAAGAAGGCATATGGTATGCTTGCCTTTATAGGACGGGGTATAGAGTATAAAAGCTGGAGTCTGATGATGCAGCTGTATAGAACGCTGGTTAGGCCGCATTTGGAGTACTGCGTCCAGTTCTGGTCGCCGCACTACCAGAAGGACGTGGAGGCATTGGAGAGAGTGCAGAGAAGGTTTACCAGGATGTTGCCTGGTATGGAGGGTCTTAGCCATGAGGAGAGATTGGGTAGATTGGGGTTGTTCTCCTTGGAAAGACGGAGAATGAGGGGAGATCTAATAGAGGTATACAAGATTATGAAGGGTATGGATAGGGTGAACAGTGGGAAGCTTTTTCCCAGGTCGGAGGTGACGATCACGAGGGGCCACGGGCTCAAGCTGAGAGGGGCGAAGTATAACTCAGACATCAGAGGGACGTTTTTTACACAGAGGGTGGTGGGGGCCTGGAATGCGCTGCCAAGTAGGGTGGTGGAGGCAGGCACGCTGACATCGTTTAAGACTTACCTGGATAGTCACATGAGCAGCCTGGGAATGGAGGGATACAAACGATTGGTCTAGTTGGACCAAGGAGCGGCACAGGCTTGGAGGGCCGAAGGGCCTGTTTCCTGTGCTGTACTGTTCTTTGTTCTTTGTTCTTAAACCTCTATCAGGTCACCTCTCATCCTTCGTCTCTCCAGGGAGAAGAGACCAAGCTCCCTCAACCTATCCTCATAAGGCATGCCCCCCAATCCAGGCAACATCCTTGTAAATCTCCTCTGCACCCTTTCAATGGCTTCAACATCTTTCCTGTAATGAGGTGACCAGAACTGCGCGCAGTACTCCAAGTGGAGTCTAACCAGGGTCCTATAAAGCTGCAGCATTATCTCCCGACTCCTAAACTCAATCCCTCGATTAATGAAGGCCAGTACGCCGTACGCCTTCTTAACCGCATCCTCCACCTGCGAGGCCGATTTAAGAGTCCTATGGACCCGGACCCCAAGGTCCTTCTGATCCTCTACACTGCTAAGAATGGTACCCTTCATATTATACTGCTGCTTCATCCCATTGGATCTGCCAAAATGGATCACCACACACTTATCCGGGTTGAAGTCCATCTGCCACTTCTCCGCCCAGTCTTGCATTCTATCTATGTCTCGCTGCAACTTCTGACATCCCTCCAAACTATCCACAACACCACCTACCTTGGTGTCGTCAGCAAACTTACCAACCCATCCCTCCACTTCCTCATCCAGGTCATTTATGAAAATGACAAACAGCAAGGGTCCCAGAACAGATCCCTGGGGCACTCCACTGGTCACTGACCTCCATGCAGAGAAAGACCCCTCCACAGCCACTCTCTGCCTTCTGCAGGCAAGCCAGTTCTGGATCCACAAGGCAACAGCCCCTTGGATCCCATGCCCTCTCACTTTCTCAAGAAGTCTTGCATGGGGGACCTTATCGAACGCCTTGCTGAAGTCCATATAGACCACATCCACCGCTCTTCCTTCGTCAATGTGTTTGGTCACATTTTCAAAGAACTCAACCAGGCTCGTAAGGCACGACCTGCCCTTGACAAAGCCGTGCTGACTACTTTTGATCATACTAAACTTCTCTAGATGATCATAAATCCTGTCTCTCAGGATCCTCTCCATCAACTTACCAACCACTGAGGTTAGACTCACCGGTCGGTAATTTCCCGGGCTGTCCCTGTTCCCTTTCTTGAATATAGGGACCACATCTGCAATCCTCCAATCCTCCGGAACCTCTCCCGTCTCCATCGACGATGCAAAGATCATCGCCAAAGGCTCCGCAATCTCCTCCCTCGCCTCCCACAGTAACCTGGGGTACATCCCATCCGGTCCCGGCGACTTACCAACCTTGATGCCATTCAATAGTTCCAACACATCCTCTTTCTTTATGTCCACATGCTCGATCCTTTCTGTCCACCGCAAACCAGCAGTACAACCACCCAGATCCCTTTCCACCGTGAATACCGAGGTAAAGTATTCATTAAGCACCTCCGCCATTTCTAACGGTTCCGCACAAACTTTTCCCCCTTCACCTTTTAAGGGTCCTATGCCTTCACATCTCATCCTCATAAGACGTGAAAGAATAGGACCTATCAAGTGTGACAGTGGGAAAGTTTGTATGGAATCGGAAGAAATAGTACAGGTACTTAATGAATACTTTACTTCAGTATTCACGATGGAAAAGGTTCTTGGTGGTTGTAGTGCAGACTTGCAGTGGACTGAAAAGCTTGAGCATGTAGATATTAAGAAAGAGGATGTGTTGGAGCTTTTGAAAAGCATCAAGTTAGATAAGTTGCCGGGACCGGATGAGATGTACCCCAGGCTACTGTGGGAGGAGATTGCTGAGCCTCTGGCGATGATTTGTGCATCATCAATGGAGACAGGAGAGATTCCGGAGAATTGGAGGATTGCGGATGTTGTTCCTTTATTCAAGAAAGGGAGTAGAGATAGCCCTGGAAATTATAGACCAGTGAGTCTAACCTCAGTGGTTGGTAAGTTGATGGAGAAGATCCTGAGAGGCAGGATTTATGAACATTTGGAGAGGTATAATATGATTTAGAATAGTCAGCATGGCTTTGTCAAAGGCAGATCATGCCTTACGAGCCTGATTAAACTTTTTGAGGATGTGACTAAACACATTAATGAAGGAAGAGCAGTAGATATAGCATATATGGACTTCAGCAAGGCATTTGATCAGGTGCCCCATGCAAGGCTTATTGAGAAAGTGAGGAGGCATGGGATCCAAGGGGACATTGCTTTGTGGATCCAGAACTGGCTTGCCCACAGAAGGCAAAGAGTGGTTATAGATGGGTCGTATTCTGCATGGAGGTCGGTCACCAGTGGAGTGCCCCAGGGATCTGTTCTGGGACCCTTACTCTTTGTGATTTTTATAAATGACCCGGATGAACATAGAACATAGAACATTAGAACATAGAACATTACAGCGCAGTACAGGCCCTTCGGCCCTCGATGATGCGCCGACCAGTGGTACCAATCTAAAGCCCCTCTAATCTACACTATTCCAATATCATGCATATGTTTATCCAATAACCACTTGAACACTCCACCACTGCTGGATGAGGAAGTGGAGGGATGGGTTGGTAAGTTTGCTGATGACATAGAGGCTGGAAGTGTTGTAGATAATGTGGAGAGATGTCAGAAGTTGCAGCGAGACATTGATAGGATGCAAGACTGGGCGGAGAAGTGGCAGATGGACTTCAACCCGGATAAATGTGTAGTGGTACATTTTGGCAGGTCAAACGGGATGAAGAAGTATAATATCAAGGGTAAGACTCTTAGCAGTGTAGAGGATGAGAAGGACCTTGGGGTCCGGGTCCATAGGACTCTTAAATCGGCCTCGCAGGTAGAGGAGGTGGTTAAGAAGGTGTATGGTGTGCTGGCCTTCATCAATCGAGGGATTGAGTTTAGGAGTCGGGAGATAATGATGCAGCTATATAAGACCCTCGTCAGACCCCACTTAGAGTACTCTGCTCAGTTCTGGTCGCCTCATTACAGGAAGGATGTAGAAATTATTGAAAGGGTGCAGAGAAGATTTACAAGGATGTTGCCTGGATTGGTTGACATGCCTTATGAGGATAGGCTGAGGGAGCTTGGTCTTTTCTCCTTGGAGAGACGAAGGATGAGAGGTGACCTGATAGAGATGTACAAGATGTTGAGAGGTATAGATCGTGTGGATTCTCGGAGGCTTTTTCCCAGGGCTGAAATGGCTGCTACGAGAGGACACAGGTTTAAGGTGCTGAGGAGTAGGTACAGAGGAGATGCCAGGTGTAGGTTTTTCACTCAGAGGGTGGTGGTTGAGTGGAATCAGCTGCCGTTAATGGTGGTGGAGGCAAGCTCGATAGGGTCTTTTAAGAGACTTCTGGATGAGTAGAAACATAGAAACATAGAAAAACTACAGCACAAACAGGCCCTTTGGCCCCAAGTTGTGCCGAACACATCCCTACCTTCTAGACCTACCTATAACCCTCCATCCTATTACGCTCCATGTACTCATCCAGGAGTCTCTTAAAAGACCCTATTGAGTTCGCCTCCACCACCACTGACGGCAGCCGATTCCACTTGCCCACCACCCTCTGTGTGAAAAACTTACCCCTAACATCTCCCCTGTACCTACCCCCCAGCACCTTAAACTTGTGTCCTCTCGTAGCAGACATTTCCACCCTGGGAAAAAGCCTCTGAGAGTCCACCCGATCTATGCCTCTCAACATCTTATACACCTCTATTAGGTCTCCTCTCATCCTTCATCTCTCCAAGGAGAAAAGACCGAGCTCCCTCAGCCTATCCTCATAAGGCATGCCACTCAATCCAGGCAACATCCTTGTAAATCTCCTCTGCACCCTTTCAATCTTTTCCACATCCTTCCAATAGTGAGGCGACCAGAACTGAGCACAGTACTCTTTGTGGGGTCTGACGAGGGTCTTATATAGCTGCATCATTAACCCCGGACTCCTAAACTCAATCCCTCGATTGATAAAGGCCAGCACACCAACGCTTTCTTAACCACCTCCTCCATCTGCGGGGCCGATCTTAGAGTCCTATGGACCCGGACCCCAAGGTCCTTCTGATCCTCTACAGTACTAAGAGTCTTTCCCTTTATATTGTACTCCTTCATCCCATTTGACCTACCAAAATGGACCACTACGCATTTATCTGGGTTGAAGTCCATCTGCCACTTCTCCGCCCAGTCTTGCATCCTATCTCTGTCCCTCTGTAACTTCTGACATCCCTCCAGACTATCCACAACCCCACCAACCTTCGTGTCGTCGGCAAACTTACCAACCCATCCCTCTGCTTCCTCATCCAGGTCATTTATGAAAATGACAAACAGCAAGGGTCCCAGAACAGATCCCTGGGGCACTCCACTGGTGACTGACCTCCATTTAGAAAAAGACCCATCTGTACACACCCTCTGCCTCCTTTGGGCAAGCCAGTTCTGGATCCACCGGGCAGCAGCCCCTTGGATCCCATGCCCTCTCACTTTTTCTAGAAGCCTTGCATGGGGGACCTTATCGAACGCCTTGCTAAAATCCATATAAACCACATCTACCGCTTTCCCTTCGTCATTGTGTTTAGTCACATTTTCGAGGAACTCCACCAGGCTCGTAAGGCACAATCTGCCCTTGACAAAGCCATGCTGAGTATTCATGAGCATACTAAACCTCTCTAAATGCTCATATATCCTGTCCCTCAGGATCTTCTCCATCAGCTTACCAACCACTGAGGTTAGACTCACCGGTTGGTAATTACCTGGGCTATCCCTATTCCCCTTCTTGAAAATAGGAACCACATCCGCAATCCTCCAATCCTCTGGCACCTCTCCCGTCTCCATCAACGACGCAAAGATCATCGCCAGAGGCTCTGCAATCTCTTCCCTCGCCTCCCACAGTAACCTGGGGTACATCCCATCCGGACCCGGCGACTTATCTATCTTGATGCCATTCAAAGATTCCAGCACAACCTCTTTCTTAAAGTCCACATACTCAATCCTTTCAGTCCACCGCACGCCCGCCGTACATCCACCCATGTCCTTCTCCTCTGTGAAAACCGAGGCAAAATACTTATGGAGCACGTCTGCCATTTCTACTGGTTCCGTACAGACTTTCCCGCCTTCACCTTTTATAGGCCCTATTCCTTCACATCTCATCCTTTTACTCTTCACATATTTATAGAACGCCTTAGGGTTCTGCCTTAATCCTACCTGCCAAGGCCTTCTCGTGACCCCTTCTGGCTCTCCGAATTTCCTTCTTTAGTCCCTTCCTACAAGCCATATACTCTTCTAAATCCCTGTCTTCGCCAAGCTCTCTGAACCTTTTGTATGCTTTCCTTTTCTTCTCGACTAGGTCCCGCACAGCTTTCGTGCACCACGGTTCCTTTAACCGACCAACACCTCCCTGTCTGCTCGGAACGTTGTCCTGTAGAACTCTAGACAGTAAGAAGTTTAACAACACCAGGTTAAAGTCCAACAGGCTGTTGGACTTTAACCTGGTGTTGTTCGACTTCTTACTGTGTTTACCCCAGTCCAACGCCAGCATCTCCACATCAGAACTCTAGACAGACATTCCTTGAAAAACTGCCACCTCTCTTCAGTACATTTCCCCGAGAATACCTCCTTCCAATTTACTCCTCTAATTTGCTGTCTAATGTCTTCATATTTCCCCTTCCTCCATATAAACACTTTCCTCGCTTGCCTGATCCTCTCTTTTTCCAATGCAAGCATAAAGGAGATAGAGTTATGATCTCTATCCCCAAGATGCTCTCCCACTGAGAGATCTGACACCTGTCCAGGTTCATTGGTCAGTATCAGATCAAGGACAGCCTCTCCTCTTGTAGGCTTGTCCACATGCTGTGTCAGGAAATCCTCCTGAACACACCTAACGAACTCTTCCCCATCCCATCCCCTTACCCTAGGGATATTCCAATCTATGTTTGGGAAATTAAAGTCTCATGGGTACATGGGAAATTAAAGTCTCATGAGTACATGGGACTTAATAGGATTGAGGGTTATAGGTAAGCCTATATATAGGCCTCGGTAGGTAGGGACATAACCGGCTCAACTTGTGGGCCGAAGGGCCTGTTTGTGCTGTAGTTTTTCTGTGTTCTATGTTCTATTAATGGTAGGCCTCTTGGCAGTGTGGAAGATCGGAAGGATCTTGGGGTCCGAGTTCATAGGACGCTGAAAGCAGCTGTGCAGGTTGAGGCTGTGGTTAAGAAGGCATATGGTGTACTGGCCTTCATCATGTTGCAGCTATGTAGGACCCTGGTCAGATCCCACTTGGAGTACTGTGCTCAGTTCTGGTCGCCTCATTACAGGGAGGATGTGGAAGCCATAGAAAGGGTGCTCGGCCTTTTCTCCTTGGAGAGACGAAGGATGAGGGGTGACCTGATAGAGGTGTATAAGATATTGAGAGGTATTTATCGAGTGGACAGTCAGAGGCTTTTTCCTAGGGCAGAAATGGTTGCCACAAGAGGACACAGGTTTAGGGTGCTGGGGAGTAGGTACAGAGGAGATGTCAGGGGTAGGTTTTTCACTCAGAGGGTGGTGGCTGCGTGGAATGGGCTGCCAGCAACGGTGGTGGAGGCGGATTCAATAGGGTCTTTTAAGAGACTTTTAGATAATTACATGGAACTTAGTAAGATAGAGGGTTATAGGTAAGCCTAGTAATCGCTAAGGTCGAGACATGTTCGGCACATATTTGTGGGCTGAAGGGCCTGTATTGTGCTGTAGTTTTTCTTTGTTTCTATCTATGCTAATATCATTCCTCAATATCGTATCAATATCCTCTTTAATTAACAATGATGATGTATAAAATGCCTTGGGATTCTCCTTAATCCTGTCTGCCAAGGACATTTCATAACCTCTTTACACCCTACTAACTCCCTGTTTGAGCTCTTTTCTACATTCCCTGCATTCTCGCAATTTCCCTGGTCATCCACGGTTCCTGAACCCTGCCTTTCCTGTTCTTCCTTTTCATAGGCACACACCTGTCCTAGAACCATAGAACCATAGAAAATTACAGCTCAGAAACAGGCCTTTTGGCCCTTGTCTGTGCCGAACCATTTTTTGCCTAGTCCCACTGACCTGCACTTGGACCATATCCCTCCACACCCCTCTCATCCATGAACCCGTCCAAGTTTTTCTTAAATGTTAAAAGTGATCCCGCATTTACCACTTTATCCGGCAGCTCATTCCACACTCCCACCACTCTCTGCGTGAAGAAGCCCCCCCTAATATTCCCTTTAAACTTTTCTCCTTTCACCCTTAACCCATGCCCTCTGGTTTTTTTCTCCCCTAGCCTCAGCGGAAAAAGTCTGCTTGCATTCATTCTATCTATACCCATCAAAATCTTATACACCTCTATCAAATCTCCCCTCAATTTTCTACGCTCCAGGGAATAAAGTCCCAACCTATTCAATCTCTCTCTGTAACTCAGCTTCTCAAGTCCCGGCAACATCCTTGTGAACCTTCTCTGCACTCTTTCAACCTTATTTACATCCTTCCTGTAACTAGGTGACCAGAACTACACACAATACTCCAAATTCGGCCTCACCAATGCCTTATATAACCTTACCATAACACTCCAACTTTTATACTCGATACTCCGATTTATAAAGGCCAATGTACCAAAGGCACTCTTTATGACCCTATCCACCTGTGACATCACTTTTAGGGAATTCTGTACCTGTATTCCCAGATCCCTCTGTTCAACTGCACTCTTCAGAGTCCTACCATTTACCCTGTACGTTCTACTTTGGTTTGTCCTTCCAATGTGCAATATCTCACACTTGTCTGCGTTAAATTCCATTTGCCATTTTTCAGCCCATTTTTCTAGTTGGTCCAAATCCCTCTGCAAGCTTTGAAAACCTTCCTCACTGTCCACTACACCTTCAATCTTTGTATCATCAGCAAACTTGCTGATCCAATTTACCACATTATCATCCAGATCATTGATATAGATGACAAACAACAATGGACCCAACACCGATCCTTGCGGCACACCACTAGTCACAGGCCTCCACTCAGAGAAGCAATCCTCCACAACCACTCTCTGGCTTCTTCCATTGAGCCAGTGTCTAATCCCATTTACTACCTCCCATGTATACCTAGCGACTGAACCTTCCTAACTAACCTCCCATGAGGGACCTTGTCAAAGGCCTTGCTGAAATCCAGGTAGACAACATCCACCGCCTTCCCTTCATCCACTTTCCTGGTAACCTCCTCGAAAAACTCTAATAGATTGGTCAAACATGACCTACCACGCACAAAGCCATGTTGACTCTCCCTAATAAGTCCCTGTCTATCCAAATATTTGTAGATCCTATCCCTTATCACACCTTCCAATAACTTGCCCACCACCGACGTCAAACTTACTGGCCTATAATTTCCCGGATTTCTTTTGGAAACTTTTTTAAACAACGGAACAACATGAGCCACCCTCCAATCATCCGGCACCTCCCCCGTGAATACTGACATTTTAAATATGTCTGCCAGGGCCCCTGCAAGTTCAACACTGGCTTCCCTCAAGGTCCGTGGGAATACCCTGTCTGGTCCTGGGGATTTATCCACTCTGATTTGCCTCAAGACAGTGAGCACCTCCTCCCCTTTAATCTGTAAAGGTTCCATGACCTCCCTACCTGTTTGCCCTATTTCCGTAGACTCCATGCCCAATACCTCAGTAAATACGGAAGCAAATAAACCATTTAGTATCTCCCCCATCTCTTTTGGTTCCATACACAGTGTACCACTCTGGTCTTCAAGAGGACCAATTTTATCCCTCACTATCCTTTTGCTCCTAACATACCTATAGAAGCTCTTTGGATTTTCCTTCACTCTGTCTGCCAAAGCAACCTCATGTCTTCTTTTAGCCCTCCTGATTTCCCTCTTAAGTAGCTTCTTGCACTTTTTATACTCCTCGAGCATCTGATGTGTTCCTTGCTGCCTGTACATTTCATACAACTCTCTCTTCCTCTTAATCAGTGTTACAATCTCCCTCGAGAACCAAGGTTCCTTATTCCTTTGATCCTTTAATCCTGACAGGAACATACAAACTCTGCACTCTCAAAATTTCTCCTTTGAAGGCCTCCCACTTTCCCTTTACATCCTTACCAGAGAATAGCCTGTGCCAATCCACACTTCCCAGATCCCTTCTCATTTCATCAAATTTGGCCTTTTTCCAGTTCAAAACTTCAACCCGAGGACCAGATCTATCCTTATCCATGATCAGGTTGAAACTAATGGCATTATGACCACTGGATCCAAAGTGTTCCCTCACACTCACATCCATCACCTGGCCGAACTCATTTCCCAATAAGAGATCCAATATTGCATCCTCTCTAGTTGGCACCTCTATATACTGATGTAGAAAATTCTCCTGAACACATTTTACAAACTCTTCCCCGTCTAAACCTTCAACAGTATACAAGTCCCAATCTATATGTGGAAAATTAAAATCTCCTACTATCACAACTTTGTGTTTCTTGCAGTTGTCAGCTATCTCTCCGCTGATTTGCTCCTCCAATTCTCGCTGACTATTGGGTAGTCTATAATACAACCCCATTAACGTGGTCATACCTTTCCTGTTTCTCAGCTCCACCCATCGGGCCTCTGTAGACAAGCTCCCTAATCTATCCTGCCTGAGTACCGCTGTAACATTTTCCCTGACCAACAATGCCACCCCCCCACCTTTTATCCCTCTGCCTCTATCCCGCCTGAAACATTGGAACCCTGGAACATTGAGCTGCCAGTCCTGCCCCTCCTGTAGCCAAGTTTCACTAATGGCTATAATGTCATATTTCCATGTGTCTATCCACACCTTCAGCTCATCTGCCTTCCCCACAATACTCCGAGCATTGAAATAGACACACCTCAAAAGATTATTTCCACCACACTCTACCCTTCCATTTGTGATTTTGCTTGAACTCACCTGTCTTTTTACCCCCGCTCCACTATCTGCTCTGGCACTCTGGTTCCCATCCCCCTGCAAATCTAGTTTAAATGCTCCCCAATAACACTGGCAAATCTCCCTGCAAGTATATTGGTCCCCTTGTAGTTTAGGTGTAACCCGTCTCTCTTGTACAGGTCCCACCTGCCCCAGAAGAGGTCCCAATGATCCAAGAATTGGAAACCCTGCCCCCTGCACCAGTTCCTCAGCCACGTGTTCATCTGCCCAAGCATCCTACTCCTGCCCTCACTGGCATGTGGCTCAGGTAGCAATCCTGAGATTACTACCCTCGGGGTCCTGCTTTTTAACTTCCTTCCAAGCTCTTTGTACTCACTCTTTAGGACCTCCTCACTCTTCCTTCCCACGTCATTGGTACTGATGTGTACCACGACTTCTGGCTGATCACCTTCCCACTTTAGAATGCTGTGATTAGAACATAAGAACGAGGAGCAGGAGAAGGCCATCTGGCCCCTCGAGCTGCTCCACCATTCAATAAGAAATCCTACACTCTGATCAACTGCTCCTTAAAAGACTCCCACATGCCAGTTGTGGATTTACCCTCAAACAGCCTCTCCCAGACAACAGCCTCCAAATGCTGCTAATCTGGTTGTGGTTCGCCTTCCCCCAATTTAGCACCTTAACCCGAGGACAACACTCGTCCTTTTCCATCAGTATCGAAAAGCTTATGGAATTGTGTCACTGTTCACCACATGTTCTCCATTGCAACCTGGCTGGGCTCATTCCCTAATAGCAGGTCCAGTATCACCCCCTCCCAGAGGTGAGTGAATCTGTGGAATTCTTTCCCGCAGATGGTTGTCAAGGCTGGGTCATTAAGTATATTCAAGGCTGAGATAGACAGGTTTTTAATCAGTAAGGAAATTGAGGGTTATGGGGAAAAGGTGGGAAAGTGGAGTTGAGGATTATCATATCAGAACTGTCATGATCACGTTGAATGGAGCAGACTGGATGGGCTGAATGGCCTTCTTCTGCTTCTACATCTCATGTCTGATTTTCTATCAGTCTGCCTCTTTCTGTCTGATTGTTTGTTGTTTTGTGTCCCTCAGGTTTTGGCAAATGATTTGGACCAGGGACAAAATGGTCAAGTGACTTACTCCATCGCAGCTTCTTCCCAGAGTGACCTTTTCCGGATCAACCCCTTGACAGGAGATATCAGCACTGCTGCCATCATGGACCGAGAGATCTGGCCAAAGACTCAGTAAGTACTGATCGCACCAGTTACTGACTGAACCAGATACTCTGCTTCCTGCCAGCTGGCCAATCTTCAATCCATGCCAATGCTATTCCGACCCCATGAGCTTTTATCTTCCACAACATGTGACTCCAAAGAACTCCAAACCCAATTTTCCTTTCACAAAGCCACGTTGACTCTGCCTGATTGCCTTCAATTTTTCCAAGTGCCTTGTTACAACATCTTTAACAATGGCTTTTAAGGTATTCCCCGTGACGGATTGTATGTTTTCAAGAGGGAGTTAGATACAGCGCTTCAGGTGAAGCGGATTAAGCGATATGGGGAGAAAAACCAGGATCAGGCTATTGAACAAAGAACAGTACAGCACAGGAAACAGGCCCTTCGGCCCTCCAAGCCTGTGCCGCTCCTTGGTCCAACGAGATCAATCATTTGTATCCCTCCATTCCCAGGCTGCTCACGTGATAATCCAGGTAAGTCTTAAACGATGTCAGCGTGCCTGCCTCCACCACCCTACTTGGCAGCGCATTCCAGGCCCCCACCACCCTCTGTGTAAAAAACGTCCCTCAAATATCTGAGTTATACTTTGCCCCTCTCACCTTGAGCCTGTGACCCCTCGTGATCGTCACTTCTGATCTGGGAAAAAGCTTCCCACCGTTCATCCTATCTATCCCCTTCATAATCTTGTACACCTCTATTAGATCTCTCCTCATTCTCCGTCTTTCCAGGGAGAACAACCCCAGTTTCCCCAATCTGTCCTCATAGCTAAGACCCTCCATACCAGGCAACATCCTGGTAAAACTTCTCTGCACTCTCTCGAACGCCTCCACGTCCTTCTGGTAGTGCGCGACCAGAACTGGACGCAGTACTCCAAATGTGGCCTAACCAGCGTTCTATGTGGTGAGACCACATTTGGAATATTGTGTGCAGTTCTGGTCACCTCACTATAAGAAGGATGTGAAAGCGCTGGAAAGAGTGCAGAGGAGATTTACCAGGATGCTGCCTGGTTTGGAGGGTAGGTCTTATGAGGAAAGGTTGAGGGAGCGAGGGCTGTTCTCTCTGGAGCAGAGGAGGCTGAGGGGATACTTAATAGAGGTTTATAAAATGATGAAGGGGATAGATAGAGTGAACGTTCAAAGACTAACTCCTCGGGTGGATGGGGCTATAACAAGGGGGCATAACTATAGGGTTCGTGGTGGGAGATATAGGAAGGATATCAGAGGTAGGTTCTTTACGCAGAGAGTGGTTGGGGTGTGGAATGGACTGCCTGCAGTGATAGTGGAGTCAGACACTTTAGGAACATTTAAGCGGTTATTGGATAGGCACATGGAGCACACCAGGATGATAGGGAGTGGGATAGCTTGATCTTGGTTTCAGATAAAGCTCGGCACAACATCGTGGGCCGAAGGGCCTGTTCTGTGCTGTACTGTTCTATGTTCTATACAGCTGCATGAGTTGGGTGATCAGCCAGAGAAGCAAAGAACAAAGAAAAATACCACCCTCTGGGTAAAAACGCTGCTCCTCAGGTTCCCATTCATTCTTTCCCCTCTTAACTTAAATCTGTGCCCTCTCGTTCTCAACTCCCTAACCCTGGGAAAAAGACTGAGGGGGGTGGGGATCAGAACAATAGGTCAATAAGCACAGAGGCTGGGGACAAGGTTGGGGCCAAGACAAGGCTATCTAAGAGGAAGAGCATTCTGGGGGAGGATGACCTCAGTGGGCCTGGAGGTCTGGAGTGCATCTGCTTCAATGCAAGGACCGTCATGGGCAAGACAGATGAGCTTAGAGCCTTAATGCTTGCGTGGAACTTGGATGTGGTTGCAGTGACGGAGACTTGGTTAAAAGGACAAGACTGGCAGCTGAATATTCCGGGGTATAAGTGTTTTAGGCGAGATAGAGGAGGGGTGAGGAGAGGTGGGGGAGTAGCAATGCTGGTTAGGGAGCATATTACAGCGGTACAGAGGGTGGACAATATGGAAGGGTCAGGTAATGATTCACTGTGGGTGGAGCTCAGAAACAGGAAGGGCGCAGTCACTATGCTGGGGGTAAACTACAGGCCTCCCAACAGCCCACGGGAAGTTGAGGAACGGATATGTAAGGAGATTCTGGACAGGTGCAGAAAAAATAGGGTTGTTGCAGTGGGAGACTTTAATTTCCCTCACATAGACTGGAAATCGCTTAGGGCTGGGGGCCTGGACGGGGAAGAATTTGTAAAATGCGTACAGGAAGGTTCTTTGGAACAATATGTTGACAGTCCAACTAGAGAGGGGGCTATACTGGACCTAGTACTGGGGAATGAGCCCGGTCAGGTCATCAAAGTTTCAGTAGGGGAACATGTGGCAAATAGTGACCACAATTCTGTAAACTTTAGGATAGTAATGGAAAAAGATGAGTGTTGTCCTATGGGTAAGGTGCTGAATTGAGGGAAGGCTAACTACAGCCGGATTAGGCAGGATTTGATGGCTGTTGGTTGGGAGAGGCTGTTCAAGGGTAAATCCACATCTGGCATGTGGGAGTCTTTTAAGGAGCAGTTGATAGGACTGCAGGACAGGCATGTGCCTGTAAAGAGGAAGGATAGGAAAGGTAGGATTCGGGAGCCGTGGATAACCAGTGAAATTGTGGGTCTAATCAAAGAGAAAAAAGAGGCTTACATGAGGTCCAGGCAGCTAAAAACAGATGGAGCACTGGAGGAATACAGAGAAAGTAGAAAAGAACTCAAACAGGGACTTCGAAGGGCAAAAAGGGGTCACGAAATGTCCTTGGCAGACAGGATTAAGGAGAATCCTGAGGCATTTTATACATACGTTAGGAACAAGAGGGTTGTTAGGGAAAGAATCGGACCTCTCAGGGACAAAGGAGGGGAATTATGCTTAGAACCAAAGGAAGTAGGTATGATCCTAAATGAATACTTTGCATCAGTATTCACAAAGGAGAGGGACATGTTGACTGGTAGTGTCTCAGAGAGATGTGTTGACCCGTTAGAAAAAATCTCAATTACAAGGGAGGAAGTGTTAGGTTTTTTAGGAAACATTAAGACAGACAAATCCCCAGGGCCAGATATCATCTATCCTAGACTCCTCAGGGAAGCGAGAGATGCAATTGCTGGGGCTCTAACAGAAATCTTTGTCTCTTCACTGGACACAGGTGAGGTGATGTGGAGATGCCGGCGTTGGACTGGGGTAAGCACAGTAAGAAGTCTCACAACACCAGGTTAAAGTCCAACAGGTTTATTTGGTAGCAAATACCATAAGCTTTCGGAGCAATGCTCCTTCGTCAGATGGAGTGGTCTCTGTTCTCAAACAGGGCACAGACACAGAAATCAAATTACAGAATACTGATTAGAATGCAAATCTCTACAGCCAGCCAGGTCTTAAATGCACAGACAATGTGGGTGGAGGGAGCATTCAACACAGGTTAAAGAGATGTGTATTGTCTCCAGACAGTACAGCTTGTGAAATTGTGCAAGTCCAGGAGTCAAGCTGTGGGGGTTACTGATAATGTGACATAAATCCAACATCCCGGTTTAGACCGTCCTCATGTGTGCGGAACAGGTGAGGTCCCAGAGGATTGGAGGATAGCAAATGTGGTCCCGTTATTTAAGAAGGGTAGCAAGGATAACCCGGGTAATTATAGGCCGGTGAGCTTGACGTCTGTGGTAGGTAAGTTGTTGGAGAAGATTCTTAGAGATAGGATATATGCGCATTTAGAACTGAATAATCTCATTAGCGATAGACAGCATGGTTTTGTACGAGGGAGGTCATGCCTCACAAATTTGGTTGAGTTTTTTGAGGTGACACAAACGATTGACGAGGGAAGGGCCGTGGATGTAGTCTATATGGATTTTAGTAAAGCGTTTGACAAGGTCCCTCATGGCAGGCTGGTGCAAAAGGTTAAATCTCACGGGATAAAAGGTGAGCTAGCTAGATGGGTGGAGAACTGGCTTAGCCATAGAAAGAGTTTTAACAACACCAGGTTAAAGTCCAACCGGTTTGGACCTGTTGGACTTTAACCTGGTGTTGTTAAAACTCTTACTGTGTTTACCCCAGTCGAACGCCGGCATCTCCACATCATGATTAGCCATAGAAGACAGAGGGTAGCAGTGGAGGGGTCTTTTTCCGGTTGGAGGTCTGTGACTAGTGGTGTTCCGCAGGGCTCTGTACTGGGACCTCTGCTGTTTGTGATATATATAAATGATTTGGAGGATGATGTAGCTGGTGTGATCAGTAAGTTTGCGGACGACATGAAGATTGCTGGAGTTGCAGATAGTGATGAACATTGTCAGAGAATACAGCAGGATATAGATAGGCTGGAACATTGGGCGGAGAAATGGCAGATGGAATTTAATCCAGTTAAATGCGAAGTGATGCATTTCGGTCGATCTAATGTCAGGGGGAGCTTTACAATAAATGGCAGAACCATCAGGAGTATAGACACACAGAGAGACCTGGGTGTACAAGTCCACAGATCCTTAAAAGTGGCAGCACAAGTGGAGAGGGTGGTGAAGAAGGCATATGGCATGCTTGCCTTTATTGGACGGGGCATAGAATATAAAAGTTGGCATATGATGTTGCAGCTGTATGGAATGATGGTTCGGCCACATTTGGAGTACTGCGTCCAGTTCTGGTCGCCACACTACCAGAAGGACGTGCAGGCTTTGGAGAGAGTACAGAGAAGGTTTACCAGGATGTTGCCTGGTATGGATGGTCTTAGCTATGAGGAGAGATTGGGTAAACTGGGGTTGTTCCCCCTGGAAAGACGGAGGATGAGGGGCAACCTAATAGAGGTGTATAAAATTATGAAGGGCATGGATCGAGTGAACAGTGGGAAGCTTTTTCCCAGGTCGGAGGTGATGAACACAAGGGGTCACGGGTTCAAGGTGAGGGGGGCAAGGTTCAACACAGATGTCAGGGGGACGTATTTTACACAGAGGGGTGGTGGGGGCCTGGAATGCACTCCCAAGCAAGGTGTTTGAGGCGGAAACGCTGGGATCATTTAAAACTTACCTAGATAACCACATGAACAGACTGGGAATTGAGGGATACAAAAGAATGGTCTCGTGGACACATGAGCGGCGCAGGCTTGGAGGGCCGAAGGGCCTGTTCCTGTGCTGTATTGTTCTTTGTTATTCACCCTATCCCTGCCTCTCTTGATCTTATACACCTCTATAAGATCAACCCTCAGTCTCCAACACTCCAAAGAAAAAGATTCTAGCCTGTCCAATCTCTCCCTATAACTCAGTCCCTTGAGTCCTGGCAACATCCTTGTAAATCTCTTCTGCACCCTCTCCAGTTTAAAACATCTTTATTCCTTCTTCCAAATCATTAATATAAAGTGTGAACAGTTGGGGTCCTGGGACAGACCCTGCGGGACCCCACTAGTCACTGACTGCCAGTCAGAAAAAGCCACATTTATAATGAACGGTGGAGCAGGCCTGAAGGGCCGAATAGCCTCCTCCTGCTCCTATTATCTATGTTTCTATGTTAGATTAACTGGCCTGTAGTTTCCTGCTTTCTGTCTCCCTCCCTTTGAATAAAGGAGTTACATTTACTCTCGTCCAATCAATGGAACCTTTCCTGAATCTCGGGAGTTTCTGATCACACCAGACGCTGCCTGGACTGTGTATTGAACACAGTGAGAAATCTCACAACGCCAGGTTAAAGTCCAACATGTTTATTTGGTCGCAAATACCATATTGAACACATATTGAACTGCGTATTGAACACAGAGTACTGACCACAGCGGATACTGGCCGGACCAAGTACTGACCACGCTGACCACTGGCCAGCCCAGACACTGACCACACATTGGCAAGTAAAGCTCATTATCTAAATGGTGAGAGATTGCCGAGCTCTGAGTGCAGGGGGATCTGGATGTCCCAGTGCATGAATCACAAAATACTAGAATGCAGCTACAGCAAGACATTCGGAAAGCTAATAGAATGTTATCATTTATTATGAGGAGAACTGATTATAAAAGTAGGGAGGTTATGCTTGAGTTGTACAGGGCGTTGGTGAGACTACATCCGGAGTATTGTTTACAATATTGGTCTCCTTATTTAAGCAAAGATGTAAATACATTGGTAACAGTTCAGAAAAGGTTTACCAGACTGATACCTGGATTGGCAAGGTTGTCCAATGGGAAAGGTTGGACAGGCTGGGCCCATCTGCAATGGAGTTTAGAAGAGTGAGGGGTAATCTTATTGAAACATAAGGTCCTGAAGGGACTCGGCAGAGTGGAGACTGAAAGGGTGTTTCCTCCTGTGGGAGAGGCTGGAACTCTGGGACACAATTTAGAAATTCGGGGTTTTCCATTGAAGAAAAAGATGAGAATTTATTTGTGTCAGAGAGCAGTGGCTCTGTGAAACTCTCTCCCACAGAGAGTCGTGGCTCTGTAGAACTCGCTCCCACAGAGAGCAGTGGGTTTGGGCCAAGGCTGCGTTATAAAGAGATTCTTGACTAACAAGGGACACAAAGGTTTTGGGGGGTTCGGCAGGAAGTAGAGTTGAGACCACAGTCAGACCAGCCATGATTTTATTGAATGGTAGAACAGGTTCGATGGGCTGAGTGGCCTACTCCAGCTCCTAATTCATATGTTTGTATTTTGTCAAGTGACCCTCCCTATTCCTCCTGTTGACTCTTATCTGCCGCACAGTCTGTTTTAACCCTTATACGGTGGACAAATAACTACGAGTAGACGTCTTATTAGTACAACCAATATTTATTTAAACCCACACAATCAATAATCACCCACCTAACCTACGATAAGTTATCTTACAGGAAAATACTAGAATTCAAGTCCAATACAAGACCTTGACTTAACTTTGCGTGACTGGCGAGAACCCAAGCAGATATTGGCCTTTATCTGTGCGCTGGTCTCGGTCGTCCTCTGTGTAGTCTGGTCCTTTGGTCTGGTCTGGCACTCTGGCTCTGGTCTTCCTTCCTTCTCGGGTGTGGTGGCTCTCCTCATGCTGGTCGACAATGGCGATGGTCACCGTTGTTGTAGCTCGATCGTGGGGTCAGAGAGAGAGAGAGATTCCTGGTTGTGCAGCACCCTTTATACCCCGTTGGGTTTCACGCCCTTTTTTGGCCATTGCCAATCAATCGATCAGGACTTGATCACCCTGATCGATAAGAGTCCAATCAGGTGCTGCCACACCAACCTCTGGGTGTGCCCCCAACGGCCATGCCTATAGGTGCGGGAGGCATAGAGTTCACACCTTCCCCCCAAACAAGGGGCCACGGTGCCCTCATAAGAACATAAGAACATAAGAAATAGGAGCAGGAGTAGGCCATCTAGCCCCTCGAGCCTGCCCCGCCATTCAATAAGATCATGGCTGATCTGACGTGGATCAGTACCACTTACCCGCCTGATCCCCATAACCCTTAATTCCCTTACCGATCAGGAATCCATCCATCCGCGCTTTAAACATATTCAGCGAGGTAGCCTCCACCACCTCAGTGGGCAGAGAATTCCAGAGATTCACCACCCTCTGGGAGAAGAAGTTCCTCCTCAACTCTGTCTTAAACCGACCCCCCTTTATTTTGAGGCTGTGTCCTCTAGTTTTAACTTCCTTACTAAGTGGAAAGAATCTCTCCGCCTCCACCCTATCCAGCCCCCGCATTATCTTATAAGTCTCCATAAGATCCCCCCTCATCCTTCTAAACTCCAACGAGTACAAACCCAATCTCCTCAGCCTCTCCTCATAATCCAAACCCCTCATCTCCGGTATCAACCTGGTGAACCTTCTCTGCACTCCCTCCAATGCCAATATATCCTTCCTCATATAAGGGGACCAATACTGCACACAGTATTCCAGCTGCGGCCTCACCAATGCCCTGTACAGGTGCATCAAGACATCCCTGCTTTTATATTCTATCCCCCTCGCAATATAGGCCAACATCCCATTTGCCTTCTTGATCACCTGTTGTACCTGCAGACTGGGCTTTTGCGTCTCATGCACAAGGACCCCCAGGTCCCTTTGCACGGTAGCATGTTTTAATTTGTTTCCATTGAGATAGTAATCCCATTTGTTATTATTTCCTCCAAAGTGTATAACCTCGCATTTATCAACGTTATACTCCATTTGCCATATCCTCGCCCACTCACTCAGCCTGTCCAAATCTCTCTGCAGATCTTCTCCGTCCTCCACACGATTCACTTTTCCACTTATCTTTGTGTCGTCTGCAAACTTCGTTACCCTACACTCCGTCCCCTCCTCCAGATCATCTATATAAATGGTAAACAGTTGCGGCCCGAGTACCGATCCCTGCGGCACGCCACTAGTTACCTTCCTCCAACCGGAAAAACACCCATTTATTCCGACTCTTTGCTTCCTGTCGGATAGCCAGTCCCCAATCCACTTTAACACACTACCCCCAACTCCGTGTGCCCTAATCTTCTTCAGCAGCCTTTTATGGGGCACCTTATCAAACGCCTTTTGGAAATCCAAAAACACCGCATCCACCGGTTCTCCTCCATCAACCGCCCTAGTCACATCTTCATAAAAATCCAACATGTTCGTCAAGCACGACTTTCCCCTCATGAATCCATGCTGCGTCTGATTGATCGAACCATTTCTATCCAGATGCCCTGCTATCTCCTCTTTAATAATGGATTCCAGCATTTTCCCTACTACAGACGTTAAGCTGACCGGCCTATAGTTACCCGCCTTTTGTCTCCTTCCTTTTTTAAACAGCGGCGTAACATTAGCCGTTTTCCAATCAACCGGCACTACCCCAGAATGCAACGAGTTTTGATAAATAATCACTAACGCATCCACTATTACCTCTGACATTTCTTTCAATACCCTGGGATGCATTCCATCCGGACCCGGGGACTTGTCCACCTTCAGTCCCATTAGTCTACCCAGCACTGCCTCTCTGGTAACATTAATCGTATTAAGTATTTCTCCTGCTGCCAACCCTCTATCGTTAATATTTGGCATACTATTTGTGTCCTCCACCGTGAAGACCGACACAAAAAACTTATTTAAAGACTCAGCCATATCCTCATTTCCCACTATTAACTCCCCCCTCTCGTCCTCCAAGGGTCCAACATTCACTCTAGCCACTCTATTCCTTTTTATATATTTATAAAAACTTTTACTATCATTTTTTATATTAATTGCTAGCCTAGCTTCATAGTCTATCCTTCCTTTCTTTATCGCTTTCTTAGTCTCTCTTTGTTGTTTCTTAAATTTTTCCCAATCACTTGTTTCTCCACTATTTTTGGCCACTCTGTACGCAGCTGTTTTTATTTTAATACTCTCCTTTATTTCCTTCGTTATCCACGGCTGGTTCTCCCTTTTCTTACAATCCTTGTTTTTTGCTGGAATATATTTCTGCTGAGAACTGAAAAGGATCTCCTTAAAAATCCTCCACTGTTCCTCAGCTATCCTACCTGCTAGCCTGCTCTCCCAGTCTACCTTAGCCAATTCATCCCTCATCCTATCATATTTCCCTCTGTTCAAACAGAGGACACTGGTTTGAGACCAAACTTTCTCCTCTTCCATCTGAATCAGAAATTCGACCATATTGTGGTCACTAGACCCAAGAGAGTCCTTCACAATAAGATCCTTAATTCTACCTACCTCGTTACACAATACCAGATCCAAAATAGCTCGTTCCCTCGTCGGTTCCGTAACATGCTGTTCAAGGAAACTATCCCGACAGCATTCTAAGAACTCTTCCTCCATTCCACCCTTACCGACTTGAGTCTGCCAGTCAATGTGCATGTTGAAGTCCCCCATGATTATTGCCGTTCCGTTTTTACACGCATCCCTTATCTGCTTGTTTATAGCCCTCCCCACCTCAACATTATTATTTGGGGGCCTATATACCACACCTACTAGTGTCTTTCTCCCTCTACTATTCCTCATCTCTACCCATAACGATTCCACGTTTTGTTCCTCAGAGCCTATGTCATCCCTCAGTACTACCCTGATATTATCTCTTATTAATAGCGCGACCCCACCACCTTTTCCTTCCTGTCTATTCTTCCTAAACGCCTGATACCCCTGGATATTCATCTCCCAGTCCTGGTCACCTTTCAGCCACGTTTCTGTAATGGCCACTAGATCGTACCCACTTGTGCTGATTTGCACCATCAACTCATTCACCTTGTTCCGAATGCTTCGTGCACTCAGGTCTGGTAAACAACCCAGTTTGACCAGAAAGTCTCTTTGATCCTGGAGATGACCCATATCCTGTGTATTCACCCGTCTGGGTTGCAGCCTGTTTGTCTCTGTCTTTAAACTGCAGCCTGTCATTTTAGTTCTTGCCCAATTGTCCCAGAGTGCTTTGCGAATCGCCATTTTAGGTGGCCCGTTTGGCCACAGTCCTATCAGAATCCAGTTCCTCACTCAATTTAGCGACTGTTTATCCATTGGGTGAGTTTATTAATGATTGTCATTTGTTACAATTTTCCTCAGAATTCACTCCCAACTTCCACAAACTTACAAATTGTGTTTTAGATTCCAGAGTGGACGATCCCAAAGCATCGATCCCAAAACTGACCCCAAAACAGTTCCCGATCCCAATACTGATCCCAAAACTAATCCTGAACCAAAAACTGACCCCAATCCCAAAACCCATTATGATCCCAGTATTGATCCCATGCCAATCCTGACTCTGATCCCTGTGGAACTTCGCTTCCTACTTTCAGTCGCTCTGAATAAGCATTCTTCCTGTGGCTCGCTGTATTGAAGCCAATCTCCATTCCCGATCCATTCCCGATCCAATCCGGATCCATTCCTTATCCAATCGCGATCCAATCCCGATCCATTCCCGATCCAATCCCGATCCATTCCTGATCCATTCCCGATCCAATCCCGATCCATTCCCAATCCAATCCCGATCCATTCCCGATCCAATCCCGATCCAATCCCGATCCATTCCCGATCCAATCCTGATCCATTCCCGATCCAATCCCGATTCATTCCCGATCCAATCCCGATCCATTCCCGATCCATTCCCTATTCATTCCCGATCCATTCCTGATCCATTCCCGATCCAATCCCGATCCAATCCCAATCCATTTCCTATCCATTCACAATCCATGCCCGATCCATTCTTGATCCAATCCCAATCCATTCCCGATCCATTCCCGATCTAATCCCAATTAATTCCCGATCCAATCCCAATCCATTCCCGATCCAATCCCTATTAATTCCCGATCCAATCCCGATCCATTCCCAATCCAATCCCGATCCATTCCCGATCCAATCCCTATTCATTCCCGATCCAATCCCGATCCAATCCTGATCCATTCCCGATCCATTCCTGATCCATTCCTGATCCAATCCCGATCCATTCCCGATCCAATCCCTATTCATTCTCATTCCAATCCCGATCCAATCCCGATCCATTCCCGATCCAATCCTGATGCTTTCCCGATCCAATCCCGATTCATTCCTGATCCAATCCCAATCCATTCCCTATTCATTCCCGATCCATTCCTGATCCATTCCTGATCCAATCCCAATCCATTCCTGATCAATTCCCGATCCTATCCCAATCCATCCCCGATCCAATCCCAATCCATTCCTGCTCAATTTCCTGATCCAATCCCTATTCATTTCAATCCAATCCCAATCCATCCCCAATCCAATCCCAATCCATTCCTGCTCAATTTCCCGATCCAATCCCTATTCATTCCCAATCCAATCCAGATCCAATCCCATTCATTCTCAATCCAATGCTGATCCATTCCCGATCCAATCCCGATCCATTCCCGATCTAATCCCCATTCATTCCCGATCCAATCCCCATTCATTCCCGATCCAATCCTGATCCAATCCCGATCCATTCCCGATCTAATCCCTATTCATTCCTGATCCATTCCCGATCCATTCCCGATGCAATCCCTATTCATCCTGAACCACTCATCCTGAGCTGTCGAGCCTCTGATTGGGCTGGCAGCTCTTGTAGGCGGGCCACCATCCTTAATAATGGTTGTAGCTGTGGCAGCAGCTGCTCAATTAGCCACCGCCGGGAACCGACCTCCTTGTTCCTATTGCCAGTCAAAGCAGGGTTACCTCTCACACTTGGCCTGGTGGCGTGACTGCAACCTCAGTCGAGAAAGTGAGCCCAGAACAAGAACCAATGTGTACAGTCATGGAACTACAATGCTCCATCTTTTTCTTTATCTACTCTGTGTGATGTGCTATTGATCAACTGAAACTTGATTTTCTGCACCATGAGAAATCCATTCCCGAGCCAATCCCGATCCAATCCCGATCCATTCCCGATCCAATCCCAATCCAATCCCGATCTAATCCCAATCCAATCTCGATCCATTCCCGATCCATTCCCGATCCATTCCCGATCCAATCCCGATCCATTCCCGATCCAATCCCGATCCATTCTCGGTCCATTCCCGATCCAATCCTGATCCATTCCCTATTCATTCCCGATCCATTCCTGATCCATTCCCGGTCCAATCCCGATCCAATCTCGATCCATTCCCGATCCAATCCCAATCCAATCCCGATCCAATCCCGATCCATTCCTGATCCATTCCCGATCCAATCCCAATCCAATCCCAATCCAATCCCGATCCATTCCCGATCCAATCCCGATCCATTCCCGATCCATTCCCGATCCAATCCTGACCCATTCCCGATCCAATCCCGATCCAATCCCGATCCATTCCCTATTCATTCCCGATCCATTCCTAATCCATTCCCTATTCATTCCCGATCCAAACCCAATCCGTTCCCGATCCATTCCTTATTCATTCTTGATCCATTCCCGATCCATTCCCAATCCATTCCCAATCCATTCCTTATTCATTCCTGATCCATTCCCGATCCATTCCCAATCCATTCCCAATCCATTCCCGATCCAATCCCAATCCATTCCCTATTAATTCCCGATCCAATTCCAATTCCAATCGTCAATGTGACTAAACACATTGACGAAGGGAAAGCGGTAGATGTGGTTTATATGAATTTTAGCAAGGCGTTTGATAAAGTCACCCATGCAAGGCTTCTCGAAAAAGTGAGAGGGCATGGGATCCAAGGGGCTGCTGCCCTGTGGATCCAGAACTGGCTTGCCCAAAAGAGGCAGAGAGTGTGTATAGATGGGTCTTTTTCTAATTGGAGGTTGGTCACCAGTGGTGTGCCCCAGGGATCTGTTCTGGGACCCTTGCTGTTTGTCATTTTCATAAATGACCTGGATGAGCACACCAGGATGATAGGGAGTGGGATAGCTTGATCTTGGTTTCAGATAAAGCTCGGCACAACATCGTGGGCCGAAGGGCTGTTATGTGCTGTACTGTTCTATGTTCTATGTTCTATGAGGAAGTGGAGGGATGGGTTGGTAAGTTTGCTGACGACACGAAGGTTGGTGGGGTTGTGGATAGTCTGGAGGGATGTCAGAAGTTACAGAGGGACATAGATAGGATGCAAGACTGGGCGGAGAAGTGGCAGATGGACTTCAACCCAGATAAATGCGTCGTGGACCATTTTGGCAGGTCGAATGGGATGAAGGAGTACAATATAAAGGGAAAGACTCTTAGTACGGTAGAGGATCAGAAGGACCTTGGGGTCTGGGACCATAGGACTCTAAAATCGGCCCCGCAGGTGGAGGAGGTGGTTAAGAAGGCGTACGGTGTGCTGGCCTTTATCAGTCGAGGGATTGAGTTTAGGAGTCCGGGGATAATGATGCAGCTGTATAAGACCCTCGTCAGACCCCACTTGGAGTACTGTGCTCAGTTCTGGTCGCCTCATTACAGGAAGGATGTGGAAAAGATTGAAAGGGTGCAGAGGAGATTTACAAGGATGTTGCCTGGATTGAGTGGCATGCCTTCTGAGGATAGGCTGAGGGAGCTCGGTCTTTTCTCCTTGGAGAGACGTAGGATGAGAGGAGACCTAATAGAGGTATATAAGATGTTGAGAGGCATAGATCGGGTGGACTCTCAGAGGCTTTTTCCCAGGGTGGAAATGGCTGCTACGAGAGGTCACAGGTTTAAGGTGCTGGGGGGTAGGTACAGGGGAAATGTTAGTGGGAAGTTTTTCACACAGAGGGTGGTGGGCGAGTGGAATCGGCTGCCGTCGGTGGTGGTGGAGGCGAACTCAATAGGGTCTTTTAAGAGACTCCTGGATGAGTACATGGGACTTAATAGGATGGAGGGTTATAGGTAGGCCTAAAAGGTAGGGATATGTTCGGCACGACTTGTGGGGCCGAAGGGCCTGTTTTGTGCTGTAGTTTTCTATGTTTCTAATCCATTCCCGATCCAATCCCAATCCATTTCCAATCCATTCCCGATCCATTCCTGATCCAATCCCGATCCAGTCTGTCCCAAAGAACAAAGAACAGTACAGCACAGGAAACAGGCCCTTCGGCCCTCCAAGCCTGTGCCGCTCCTTGGTCCGACTAGACCAATCGTTTGTATCCCTCCATTCCCAGGCTGCTCATGTGACTATCCAGGTAAGTCTTAAACGATGTCAGCGTGCCTGCCTCCACCACCCTACCTGGCAGCGCATTCCAGGCCCCCACCACCCTCTGTGTAAAAAATGTCCCTCTGATGTCTGAGTTATACCTCGCCCCTCTCAGCTTGAGCCCGTGACCCCTCGTGAAGGAGACAAAAGGCGGGTAACTATAGGCCGGTCAGCTTAACGTCTGTAGTAGGGAAAATGCTGGAATCCATTATTAAAGAGGAGATAGCAGGGCATCTGGATAGAAATGGTTCGATCAATCAGACGCAGCATGGATTCATGAGGGGAAAGTCGTGCTTGACGAACATGTTGGATTTTTATGAAGATGTGACTAGGGCGGTTGATGGAGGAGAACCGGTGGATGCGGTGTTTTTGGATTTCCAAAAGGCGTTTGATAAGGTGCCCCATAAAAGGCTGCTGAAGAAGATTAGGGCACACGGAGTTGGGGGTAGTGTGTTAAAGTGGATTGGGGACTGGCTATCCGACAGGAAGCAAAGAGTCGGAATAAATGGGTGTTTTTCCGGTTGGAGGAAGGTAACTAGTGGCGTGCCGCAGGGATCGGTACTCGGGCCGCAACTGTTTACCATTTATATAGATGATCTGGAGGAGGGGACGGAGTGTAGGGTAACGAAGTTTGCAGACGACACAAAGATAAGTGGAAAAGTGAATCGTGTGGAGGATGGAGAAGATCTGCAGAGAGATTTGGACAGGCTGAGTGAGTGGGCGAGGATATGGCAAATGGAGTATAACGTTGATAAATGCGAGGTTATACACTTTGGAGGAAATAATAACAAATGGGATTACTATCTCAATGGAAACAAATTAAAACATGCTACCGTGCAAAGGGACCTGGGGGTCCTTGTGCATGAGACGCAAAAGCCCAGTCTGCAGGTACAACAGGTGATCAAGAAGGCAAATGGGATGTTGGCCTATATTGCGAGGGGGATAGAATATAAAAGCAGGGATGTCTTGATGCACCTGTACAGGGCATTGGTGAGGCCGCAGCTGGAATACTGTGTGCAGTATTGGTCCCCTTACATGAGGAAGGATATATTGGCATTGGAGGGAGTGCAGAGAAGGTTCACCAGGTTGATACCGGAGATGAGGGGTTTGGATTATGAGGAGAGGCTGAGGAGATTGGGTTTGTACTCGTTGGAGTTTAGAAGGATGAGGGGGGATCTTATGGAGACTTATAAGATAATGCGGGGGCTGGATAGGGTGGAGGCGGAGAGATTCTTTCCACTTAGTAAGGAAGTTAAAACTAGAGGACACAGCCTCAAAATAAAGGGGGGTCGGTTTAAGACAGAGTTGAGGAGGAACTTCTTCTCCCAGAGGGTGGTGAATCTCTGGAATTCTCTGCCCACTGAGGTGGTGGAGGCTACCTCGCTGAATATGTTTAAAGCGCGGAAGGATGGATTCCTGATCGGTAAGGGAATTAAGGGTTATGGGGATCAGGCGAGTAAGTGGTACTGATCCACGTCAGATCAGCCATGATCTTATTGAATGGCGGGGCAGGCTCGAGGGGCTAGATGGCCTACTCCTGCTCCTATTTCTTATGTTCTTATGTTCTTATGTTTGTATCCCTCCATTCCCAGGCTGCTCATGTGACTATCCAGGTAAGTCTTAAACGATGTCAGCGTGCCTGCCTCCACCACCCTACTTGGCAGCGCATTCCAGGCCCCCACCACCCTCTGTGTAAAAAACATCCCTCTGATATCTGAGTTATACTTCGCCCCTCTCACCTTGAGCCCGTGACCCCTCGTGATCGTCACCTCCGACCTGGGAAAAAGCTTCCCACTGTTCACCCTATCTATCCCCTTCATAATCTTGTACACCTCTATTAGATCTCCCCTCATTCTCCGTCTTTCCAGGGAGAACAACCCCAGTTTACCCAACCTCTCCTCATAGCTAAGACCCTCCATACCAGGCAACATCCTGGTAAACCTTCTCTGCACTCTCTCTAACGCCTCCACGTCCTTCTGGTAGTGCGGCGACCAGAACTGGACGCAGTACTCCAAATGTGGCCTAACCAGCGTTCTATACAGCTGCATCATCAGACTCCAGCTTTTATACTCTATACCCCGTCCTATAAAGGCAAGCATACCATATGCCTTCTTCACCACCTTCTCCACCTGTGTTGCCACCTTCAAGGATTTGTGGACTTGCACACCTAGGTCCCTCTGTGTTTCTATACTCCTGATGACTCTGCCATTTTTTGTATAACTCCTCCCTACATTATTTCTTCCAAAATGCATCACTTCGCATTTATCCGGATTAAACTCCATCTGCCACCTCTCCACCCAATTTTCCAGCCTATCTATATCATGCTGTATTGCCCGACAATGCTCTTCGCTATCCGCAATTCCAGCCATCTTCGTGTCATCCGCAAACTTCAGACACCACATTGTCTGAAGCTGCTGATTGGTCTATTCTGGGCACCATGTCCAGGGCGATTTGAGAATCTCGATAAACGATATCGACTGCATTGCCGTTATCTACCCCCTCCCGATCCCTCCTTAGAAATTAAATCCGATTGGTGCAGGAAGACTTCCCCTTTGCAATCGTGCTGTTTGCATTCTCACGGTTCCCGATTCTGGACGCCGACTCGATCTGCCGTTCCTGATATTTGTGATTATTTGAAACTGGCCACTTGTTGCATTAATTTCTCCCGGTGTGATTTCAGATTGCGTTTGACAGCGACAGACAGAGGGACACCGAGACTGGTGGGCACGGCCACCCTCACCGTCATCATCCTGGATCTAAATGACAACAGCCCGACCATCCCACTGCCCCGTGTGGTTCGCGTCCCCGAGAGTGAGTGACCTCACACACACTCACACATCCTCACTCACATACTGACACACTCACACACACACTCACACACACACTCACACACTCACTCACACACACACACACACACTCACACACACACTCACTCACACACACACTCACACACACTCACACACATACTGACACACTCACACATACACGCACACACATACACGCACATATACACGCACACACACACGCACACACTCACACACATACACAGACGTACACACTCACACACACACTCACACACACACACATGCACACACACACACGCACACACTCACATGCACACACTCAAACACAAACTATTTCTCTCTTGTACGTAAGCACATACAAAGAACAAAGATCAGTACAAGACTCAAATTGGACAAACAAACTAGCAATGGTTTAGTGGAGGAGGAATTTCTGGAGCATACGTGGCGGTATTTTATACAAATACATTGAGGAACCACCCAGAGAACAGGTTATTCTAGACTGAGTTGTTAAAGGCTGACAAATCACCAGGGTCTGATAATCTACATCCCAGAGTATTAAAGGAAGTGTCCCTGGAAATATTGGATGCATTGTTGGACATCTTGGGAAATTCTATAGACTCTGGAGCAGTTCCTGCAGATTGGGGAGGGTAGCAATTGTAACCCAACTATTTAAAAATGGCTGGCACTCGGAACAAGACCCATTTATTCCCATTCTCTATTCCCTATTTGTCAATCTTTGCCAGTACATTACCCCCTATCCCCTGGGCTTCAATTTTACCCACTAACCTCTTATGAGGGACATTACCAAAAGCCCAAATACATCACATCCACTAGTTCTCCCGTGTCTATTCGACCTGTTACATCCTCAGAAAACTCCAGTCGATTTGTCCAATCCTGTTAATGATTTCCTGCTGCATCAGACTTTTGAATGGATGTACCTTATATTAAGTTGATCTTTCTCTACACCCTAGCTATGACTGTAACACTACATTCTGCACTCTCTCCTTTCCTTCTCTATGAACGGTATGTTTTGTCTGTATAGCGCGCAAGAAACAATACTTTTCACTGTATGTTAATACATGTGACAATAAATCAAAATCAGATGTTCTGTTATCACGTCTTTTACAACCGTCGCTAGCATCTTTCTGACTACTGATGTCAGGCTAACTGGTCTGTCATTTTCCGTTTTGTCTCTCCAGTCTCTCTCACTCTCACACAACACATTCACATTTAGACACAAACTCTACATACATGCCTTCACACAAAGAACAAAGAAAAGTACAGCACAGGAACAGGCCCTTCGGCCCTCCAAGCCTGCGCCGATCATGATGCCCGAACTAAGGGACATCCTATTTAACCAATTTAACCAATTTACTGCAGTTCTTTGAAGGAATAACACATGCCGTGGATAAAGGGGAACCTGTAGATGTTATGTACTTGGATTTCCAGAAGGCATTTGATAAGGCACCACATCAAAGGTTATTGTGGAAAATAAAAGCTCATGGAACAGTGTGAAAGATATTAGACTGGATTGGAAACTGGCTGACTGGCAGAGAGTATGCATAAATGGGTATTTTTCTGATTGGCAGGGTGTGGTGAGTAGTTCCGCAGGGGTCCAGGCTGAGGCCTCAACCTTTACAATTCATATCACAGACTTAGATGAGGGGAGTGAAAGACTTGGTGTGAGTGAGTGACTGAGTGACTGAGTGAGTGTGAGTGAATATGTGTGTGTTGGATGTTAATTTGTGTGTGCATATAAAAGTGAATGTGTAAGTGAGAAAGGCAGAGTTTGTGTTTGATTGTGTGTGTTTGTATGAATGAGTGGAAGCTGGGACATTAGCAGCAAGAGGCATCTGGATGGGTGCATGAATAGGGAGGGAATAGAGGGATACGGTCCGAGTAAGGGCAGAAGGGTTTTTTTAGTTTAGAACATAGAACATAGAAAGCCACAGCACAAACAGGCCCTTCGGCCCACAAGTTGCGCTGATCATATCCCTACCTCTAGGCCTATCTATAGCCCTCAATCCCATTAAATCCCATGTACTCATCCAGAAGTCTCTTAAAAGACCCCAACGAGTTTGCCTCCACCACCACCGACGTCAGCCGATTCCACTCACCCACCACCCTCTGAGTGAAAAACTTACCCCTGACATCTCCTCTGTACCTACCCCCCAGCACCTTAAACCTGTGTCCTCTCGTAGCAACCATTTCAGCCCTTGGAAATAGCCTCTGAGAGTCTACCCTATCCAGACCTCTCAACATCTTGTAAACCTCTATCAGGTCACCTCTCATCCTTCGTCTCTCCAGGGAGAAGAGACCAAGCTCCCTCAACCTATCCTCATAAGGCATGCCCCCCAATCCAGGCAACATCCTTGTAAATCTCCTCTGCACCCTTTCAATGGCTTCAACATCTTTCCTGTAATGAGGTGACCAGAACTGCGCGCAGTAGTTGGGGCAACATGATTGGCACAGGCTTGGAGGGGCAAAGGGCCTGTTCCTGTGCTGTACTTTTCTTTGTTCTTTGCTTCTAGTTTCTACAGCTGAATGTGGAAGGACTGCAGAGCTTAGATCTGATCCATTGGCTGTGGGATCGCTTAGCTC